>NC_068355.1:138272491-138427491 GCF_020536995.1 Dreissena polymorpha | reverse complement strand
TCAGTAAATTTGAAAGGTTAGTGTCTTGTTATTATGTCAAATACTATTATCTGGTGAACCCTTAGCGGACATGACTCGAGGTGAATTTACAAACAGTCTTAAGATAGGTTACAAAGCACTGTAAATGAAATAGAATGTCTGCCACTGTATATGCTTCTGTTTGAAGATGACTTTTTTACATTAAATCTTAAAGGTCTATATGTCCAACTATATTGTTTATAGAATTATTCGGGAATATGTTTCTAACAAAAAAGTTTTTTAACTTCAAACGCGCACTTATTTTCGGTGGACAATTTGTTACTTTGGCATATTATTTTTCTATAATCGGAAACTAGCTCACGCTATTTAAACACTTAATGCGCTATCCATACCATACGATCATACCACTCGCCTTTGTTGCTGTGCCCTCAGGAAACGCTGTATATTTAAACAAAATCACTTATGTTTGACTTTAACGTGAAACCGATTATTTTATACGGTAGACAGAGAGATGTGTTCATGATTTGAAATACATGTAAACAGAAAATGTTCATGTTCAGTTAAGCAAGTAGATATTAGAACTTAAAATACAAACATGTTCGCCAGCTGTTCTTTGTAAATTATGAAAAAAATCATAAATATAAATTTTGGTTCGTGTAATTCAAAATATAACTAGAACAGAATGGTTAATTATACATTCGAGTCGCTACGATATGGCTACTTCGGGTATCTAATGATAATAGTTGTGATTGTCTTCAATTAACAAGTAAAAGGATTCATGAACACTGTATTGTTTCGTGGTCTGATTCTGTAAACTCGCGGTAAAAAAAGAATATGTTCAAAATATTTAAAAAGTACGTAGACATCAATTATAGTGATAAACAGAGAATTGATCTGTCGCGATTAGAAAAGCATCCAAATCACTCAAAATTGAAACTGGAAGCTACCGAAATGTGAAAAAGCAGGAAAACTATTTTAAATGTAATAATAATTATGGTGAATAAGATCATTGTTCTTTCTTTTTTGTCTTTTAAATCATGTCCTAAGACGAAAGTATGATAAATACTAAGTCGTTTTCTATGCGACTTTCTGACAATTATAGTAAGATTTTAGAATGTTCTTACAATTATTTTTGACTTAATAAATCCTATTTCTTTCATATCTGACTAAGTAAATCAGTCTAAAAAAGGAGTTAATCAAACAGCCATCTTGTTTAAAGGCAGAATAAAAAAATAAATGCAGACATGTGAATTAATGTAACTTCTTTGGTATTTGGGTTCTATTTTGTTTAATCTTTAACAGTCAGACAGCAAACTTTAAATATTAAGTTTATTAATGTTCTATAACATATATAGATGATGAATTCAATGAAGACGTCCAGACTTGAAATACACGATGTTGGAGTAAGATGAAGGATTTAAGTCAAATTGTGAATTTGACTTCTCTCATAAACCGCTCTCCCAACTTCTCTCCGAACGTGATGTTAGATGTAATAATTCATCAACTGCCGTCAACTGTCAACTCGACTGTCCTCAACAAACGATTGCGCACCAATGAGAATTTGGCGCGTGCAGATAATAACACCTCACAGTAAAGGCTATTTAAAAAGGTTACATAAGGTTACATTCAACAATTTAAAAACAACGTCGATTGTCCAGCCCTGTCACATACTTCCCCCTTGTGAGAAATCACGTCCCGTCATTAATCAAATATTACAAAGAATATATCAAGTTGATCATTCATACTGTTACAATACTTTAATCAAGCAACTAAATTCTCATACTACACATAAGTTTAAGACTTCTACACTACAACTAGGACTTCAACTTCCCCTTAAGCTAATTCTCCATTTGAAGAATTATATAGACAAAAATAACTCTTGAAGTTACTCGTCTTATAGCATATCTTTAAAGCTATTACACTAGTTATTTAATAAAATAATCTAAATATAGTTAAGAATATGTACACGGACATAATATGTGTGCATCAACAAATATATTGAATAGTCAATTCACCATTCAAACTCATGCATACAATACAATTGTAGATAACTTTCATTATACAAGTTATCATGAAAATTTAAAACATAAACCTTCTGAAGTGATGTATGGTCTAAAGACTCTATAGTTCTTGGAGTTAATATCTCAGACACAGCATTTTGTCTCTGTTCTGATGTCATACTAAACATGTGAAAGTCATCATATTTAGCCGGTTGTTTCCTGCTCCTTGATGACCTTCTTGGAGTCGGAACTAGTACTTGTTGTTCTTGTGGTTGCGCCCGCGGTCTAGGAATAGGTGATTCCCTTGCCCTTTGTTCATCAGTTTCACCTCTAGTTGATGTATCATGTAGACTGTCAGGGTACTCCTGTTGAGTTTCGTCTGCATCCTTCTCATCTTCTGGTGTTGTTGCTACACCATCTTCAGGAAGTGCATCTTCACTTACTGATCTTCTTGGAGAAACGTTACTGCTCTCTACCTGTTCATCTTCATTATCTTCGCTCTCTTCCTCTTCAACAGCCATTTGTTCTGTTGAATCACTATCTCTCTTCCTTTGGATTCTGCGGTGGGCGTACCCACTTGGATAAACATATGCTGCTTCATCCTCTGAATCCGTATCGTCTGTGACGTCACATGTGTCTTCTCTCTCTGGTCGAACTGTCTCAGTTGTGACCCTAGTGGAACTCTCTTCTTCAACCGGCGTTTCAACGTCTTGTTTCTCCTCTTCTAATCTTGCAACAGGGTACAGATGGTTCCTGTGCACAGTCTTCTCTGCTCCATCAGGTCATCTTATTGTCACCTATATTCAATCTAGTAGCTTTTGCCTTATTATCATAGTATTTCTTTTGTTTAGTTTGGGCATTTTCAATAAATCTACTGGCAACCTCTCTTGCTTTACTAATCCTTTCTTTCAAGTCACATACATATTCTTGATTTAATTTGTTGTTATTTGTTTCTGGTTCTTCAAACATGGCATCAATTGGTAGTTTTGGCGTACGCCCGAACATTATTTCAAATGGACTTACTTTTGTTGTTTCATGCCTTATGCAGTTATTGGCAAAGACTATGGTGCGGTAATTTTTCCAGTCAGGCTTTTTATCAGGCTCTAAAGTTCCCAACATGTTCAGTAATGTTCTATTCATTCGCTCTGTACACCCGTTTCCCATTGGATGATATGGTGTTGTTCGGCTTTTCTTAATTCCCATTAAATCACACACTTCTTTGATTAATTCCGACTCAAAATTTGCTCCCTGATCTGAATGAAGCTTTTCTGGGATTCCGTAGGGGACAATAAAATTATTGAATAAAGCATCTGCTGTTGTTTTGGCAGTCTGATTGCGAGTTGGTATAGCAACAGCAAATTTGGTAAAGTGGTCAGTGATCACTAAGATATTACCACATCCTTTAGAAGGTTCAAGAGCCAAGTAATCCATGGATACTTATTCAAGTGGGAAAGGGGATTGAATGTTCACCAATTCAGCTCTGTTGTTGGTAGATGTTTTTCTTTTCAGAATTCTATCACAGTTAGTCACCCAATTTTTAACATCCCTAGACATGTTAGGCCAAAAATACCTACTTTTGATCAAAGAAAGTGTTCGGTCCCTTCCAGGATGACCAATGTCATTGTGTAAACCCTTCAGTATTTCATCCCTATATACTTTGGGTAAAACTAACTGTCTAATCTTTTCAGAATTTTCAGACACCATTTCTTTGTATAAAATTCCTCTTAAGATATTGAAATTCTGGAAATGTTTTCTCATTATAAAGTCTTCTTTACTTCTCATCTGGTTCTTGTCTGGTAGATAGTAATCAATAACAATGCGTCGCAATCACTCAATCAAAGGATCATTTCTCTGGTGGGATCTTATTTCTCTCAACTCAATCTGAGCCATCACATTATCAGGTGTTTCAGTCACTTCAACTATGTTAATGTTGTTACAGTGTAATGTTTCAATAGCAGGTATCTGTTCTGTACAATTGATGCAACAAATTGCTTTAATTGTAGAATCTTCTATTTCAACCTTTTTGGTTATGTCTTTCAATGTTACACATTCATGTGGGTACCTGCTCATGGCATCTGCATCACCATTTTTAAGACCAGCTCGGTAAGTGATGTCAAAATTAAATTCACTTAAGGCAGAAACCCAGCGTTGACCAGTAGCATCTAGCTTTGCAATTGTCAGTATGTATGTCAACGGGTTGTTATCAGTGAATACCTTGAAATATTGTAGAGACAAGTAAATCTTAAAATTTTTCAGTTACTGCCCATTTCAATGCCAAGAATTCTAATTTGAAAGCAGAATATTTTTTTCAGACTTGGATAAAGATCTGCTGGCATAAGCAATTCCTCTTTTGTCCTGGTACAATACAGCACCTAAACCAGTGCCACTGGCATCAGTGTGAAGTTCAAAAGGTTTGGTGAAGTCGGGATATGCTAAGATAGGCGGAGATGTTAAAATGTTAAAATATTTTTCAATTTATCAAAAATGTTTTGTTCTTCTGATGTCCACTTCCATTCCTTTTTGTTTTCTGGGATCCTTTCTCACATGCAGTTGGAGGAAGGAGATCAGTTAATGGCTTGGTAATAGAAGAAAAATTCTTAATAAATCTCCTATCATAACCTGCAAAAGCAATGAAGGATCTTAAGTCATTCGGAATTTGTTGGTCTTGGCCAATTCTTATTTTTTTCAATCTTGCTTGGATCAGTCTCATTTCCTTCACTCCACACAACATGACCCAGAAAGCCAATTTTTTTCTGAATAAAGAATCATATTTCAGGAGCTAATTTGAGTCCACATTCAGCAAGTCGCTTTAAAACTATATCAAGCCTTTCCAAATGTTGTTTGTAAGAGTCGGAACAAATAATGAGATCATCTAAGTATATGACGCATATTTTCATATTTAATTCTCCTAAACATTCTTGCATGAGACGTTTGTAGGTTTCGGGACAATTTGATAAACCAAATGGCATTTTGTTGTATTGAAAGAAACCTAAAGCTCCAACTGTAAAGGCTGTTCTTTCTTTGTGTGTATCTTCTATTTCCACTTGATGGTACCCTGCTTTCATATCTATTGTTGAAAAATATTTGACTCCATTTAAAACATCAAAAACCTCTTCTATCCTGGGTAAAGCAAATGGATCTTTCATTGATTTATTATTAAGTTCCCTATAATCCACACACATTCTTAAATTTCCATTCTTTTTTCTAATTAAGACAATGTTGCTACACCAAGTGGATTTAGATTTCTTTATAATTCCTGTGTCTAATAATTGTTGCAAATGTTGGCGTACTTCATCTATCATATGAGGAGGTATCCTTCTGTGTTTTTGTTTAAATGGCACTTCATCAATAAAATCAATCCTATGTTAAATTTGATCACAATGTCCAAAGTCATGATCCCCTTTTGAAAATATATTTTTATGCTTTTCAAGCAATTGAACTATTTGACTCTTCTGATCTGAGTTTAAAAGATTATTGGCATCAATCTGTTGTAACACATCTTTTTCATCAAGTTGGTTACTAGTGGGGATATTTTGTTCAATTGTTGCTGGCTGCAACTCACATATCATAGTCTTTGGTGATATTACTACACTATTGGTAGTTAAATTTGAAATGTTGACAACAACTAGCTGACCCTTTAAAAGGAGTAATTAACTAAGCCTGGTGTTATGTCAACAAATTTAGGTAAGCCAGTCAATGGTGACTCTGTGGTCACAGCCGGGGTAGGTTGCATGTCCAATTCACTGTCTGAGAAACAATAAATATCCTTGGACTCATTTGGTCCTAAAATAATTTTGTTCTGATTTGCAGATTTTAAAATAGCAATCCTATGATTATTTTTCTGCAATTCTTTTTCTCGGATATTCATGATCCTAAATGCTTGGCACCATGGTACATGCATGTTTGCCTTTTGCAAATACTATGTGCCAAACTGGCTTTTACAATTGTCAAGAAAACATGACAAAATATTTGTACCAATAATAATTAGTGTTATTGCTGAATAATCAGTATCTCTACAAATAAGAAATAGACACTTAAGTGGTTCCGCTCTAGATAACCCGTCTTTGACATGTAGTTCAGCTTTAATAAAGCCAGAATATGGCAAATGATTGCCATCCGCACATTCAATCTTGATAAGTTCATTCAAAGGTTGAATTGGAAGGGATTTCAAATGTGTATCATAGAATTTCTGGGCTATGACACTTACACAACTACCCGTGTCTTAAAGTGCTCTTGACTCAATATTTTCTATTAGTAGGTTAACTTCATTTGAGTCACCTACAAATGTAGGGTCTTTTTTTGAAGTACCACCATTCGACCCTTTCATAGTGGCACACGTTAGTTTGGGCAGAGTCTTGCAATATGGCCCTTACGGCCGCAATTAAAACATGAGGCAAGAAACTGTAGCTGCCTAGTGGGCGTTAGTGGTTCGTTAGACCTGCCCCGCTGACTGCCTTGTCCTCTACCAGGGGGTCTACTGAAGCCCCTTCTTTGACTCCTACTGAAGTCTCTACCTGCGTACGCTGAGGAATTATGTTCATGTTTTTCTTTTTCTAACCTCCCAGTTCTTTCATTAAGTTTAATCAAAAGATCTTTCACTTCAGATAATTCTGATTTCTTTGGGGCTACATTCATTGCATGACACTTTTTTGATTCAGACTCTGGGCTTTTAATTTCTGCTTCCATGATTCTTAATTCCATTTTAAATTTATTATAATCATGAACTGTATCAAATTTATACCCTGCCATTTGTTTAAGTTTTTTCTTTAAACCTTTGTATAATACTCGTTTCAAAATCTCAGTGTTGCCTTTAGTACATCCTCCTTGTTTGACTATAAACTCATATAAGTCCTCCTATCTCGCGCAATATGTGGATATGTCCTCACTTATTTTCTGCTCTATTGAGTAGAATCTCTGCAATAGAGATTCAACTGGTTCGATACAACCAAACTCTTGTTCGAGTTTACGAACAGCAGCATCCAATGTCAGACCCACACCTGCTCTTCGTAGATGGTAACTAGCCTTTCCTCTCAAGGCTCGTCTAAGTCCGTACAGGATTTGATCTCCGCTAAAAATGCCTTCTGCCTAAAGCGAGTCTAATTCAAATTTTAACCCTTTCCAAATCACACCACCTTTGTTGGCTTCACCATAAAATATGGACAATTTAGGGTAAGTTTGACCAGGACGGCTAACGTTGGATCTCTCCTGTGCTGAATTTCTACCATCAGGAGAAGACAAGTTCATCTGTCGCATAAGATACGATAAATCATCTGCGTCTTCCACCTTTTAATGCTTTTCCGGTAATGCCCTGAATGCTCTAAGCAATTTCTCTTCATCCTCTGAGATACATGTAGTATGCCGAGACTCTGATATGCCAGGTTCATCATACTGTTTTGACCGTGCCATTAAAATTCAAATAAGATAAAAAATAATTTTCAACGGAGTTTATATAACTAAATTTTCTAATAAAATTCAAATAAATTTAGCTCATAAACACATTTTAAACAATGTAGCTACATATTGTAAACATAAGAATGTAAATGTCCACAATATTATTGTTTGAAAGCAATCATGTAAAACTAAACCGGTGTGCTAAGAATCCACCAGCTTGAATTAGCTAGTAACACACAATTGTCACGATATTAATCAATAAAATAAAATTGAAAACCTGCGAACAAACGACTCAGTCAAACAATTGAAGAGTCAAAAAAAAATATGACAAAGTCAAACAATTGATGAACATAAATAGCTTTAAATATCCAAGTACTATTTAATCATTAGTGTTAGCAACAACAAGAATATTACTAACCTTGAAAATAAATCAAAGTATTTATGTATCAGCTTTAAAAAATTAAACAAAATTATAGTGCCCCTTAAAAAATATATAGTTTCCCTTTAAGTAAAAATGATAAATTGATAATGTCCCTTTAAAGTTGATTTTAATTACTAAATACACATGTCCCTTTTATAAACACTATAATGTGTAAATACGGATTTATATCAAGAACCAAATATAATTGTTTAATTAAATAATAATTCCACTCGAAACAATTATTATTTAACTACACTGTTATTTATTAAATTAAAATAAAGTTACAGTACTATTCAGTATTCAAGACAAAATAGTAATCATTGACAACACTAAAACTAAATTAGTTTTAGATGAGATAACTTTAAAAGTATTTAATTTCTTTAACTGAAATTTGTTTAAGAAGAAATCAAATGCAATAGCTACAAAAGATTATTATTAAAACTATTATAACTAATTCTAGTTATCAACTACACTAAATATGAATGATCAACTGAAGTGATTGCAATAATTCCAATTTCTTGAATGTAAACAAAGTACAGGTCACTGGTTAAGGTCAGATAATGTCATCAACCAATGAAATTCGGGAAACGCCACAGAAATTTTGGGAATACCACTCTGTAAATAGATGGCCAAGAAACACAACCAATGAAAATAGCCAAATGAAAACCGGTCAGTAACAGCTGGGAACCAACGTTCTATATTGTATCCCAGAACACAGACAGAAAGTAAACACAGCAGAGGCAAAATAATTGGGCTGTACTTAAAATATTTAGAAGGAATGTATAATCTACATGTAAATTGTAATTGAATAAAATGGCAGCTTGTGTCTAGATAATAACAGATAAGTTATATTTGAATTATTATTTGGAACGACTGTTAGATGCTAATAACCCATAACCAAGGGAATTATTTATAAAGTGACTACTCTCTTACTTAACAATATCATACATATTTTTATACAAAAACTGCAGCAATTGTAATTTTTTGGGGGAAATATTTTTCAAACTGTTTATGAGCTGAATAAACAATTGAAGTTACTAAAATTGTTTATAGATAGGTTAAAAATTTTACTGCAATCCGTGTATAAATAATCAAAATAGGTACTCACTCATTCACCAGATTCTGCAATATCATTCATGGAAACAATTTTTGGCCACTAGTATAGTATCAAGTTTATAGTTTCTTATTCAAACAAGTCACCGTCACTGATTTATTGTTCGTAACCTCTTCACTCACTCCTCCCAGCTTGGCGAAGCAGCGTCCTCGATGAGAATGTTTTTGCACCAGATCCTGCAGGAATTTGATGTACACGACGTAATGCGAGCCCTGGAATGCCCGCGATGTCTACACTGATGTAGTTAAACAGACTAAACTGTCCGTTCAGCTTGAAACTATGTCACCTGTCTAAGTGATGTGACGATCCTCTATAATGCTTATGGAACGGATGTTGACGTCAGTGGTTGTCAACAATTCTTGTCAACAATATGAACGTGAAAATTCTTCTCTTAAGGCTTAGGTCACTGTTCATAAAACTCTGAACGACTTAATGTTCAGAAATAAAAAACACTTGCTGTCATTAATTTGAAAGTTTAAACCCACAAAGCCCCACGTTTGGCGCCATTGTGACTTCTTGGGTATTTGGGTTCTATTTTGTGTAAACTTTAATTGTAAGACAGCGAATATTAAGTTTATTAATGTTCTATAACATATATAGATGACAAATGAAGACGTCCAGACTTGAAATACAAGATGTTGGAGTAAGATGATGGATTTAAGTCAAATTGTGGATTTGACTTCTCTCATAAACCTCTCTCCCAACTTTTCTCCGAACGTGATGTTACATGTAATAATTCATCAACTGCCGTCAACTGTCAACTCGACTGTCGTCAACAAACGATTGCGCACCAATGAGAATTTGGCGCGTGCAGATAATAACACCTCACAGTAAAGGCTATTAAAAAAGGTTACATAAGGTTACATTCAACAATTTAAAAACAACGTCGATTGTCCAGCCCTGTCACATTAATTCAGAAGTTACTTACGTTTTAGTTTTTCTAGTTGTACAAAATCCAAAAGCACACGTTTTTGTCTTTGATACAAGAACCCTACATTAGGTATTGTTTATATGTGTCTTATATTAACGCACATACAACTATAGTTGTACATAAGTAATATGTAACGCTTTGACAAGGTTATGTATATTTAAATCTCAACATAGGTCAATGTTAAAATTGGGTTAACTGAAGTGATATCATACGATATTACATCCGCACAGTAGTGCAAGTGTACTGTGACACTTTTGGTAACATGATATTCATATATATTACCTAGATTAAGAACGTTGTGTACTTTAAAAAAAAGTTTCAAACAATTACCTAATATTAGAAATTTAAAAGCACCAGGTCAATTGAAGTCCTGCTTTATGCCTATATCCACAGAAACCTTAAATTTCCGTGGCGACTGTAAAGATTTATATGATTTGCTGGAAAGTAAAAATGACATCCTTTTGTGTTCCATTTCTTAATATACGTTGACTTAAATGCAATAACAAAACTAGTGATGTTTTCCGGTAGATTGATTTTATGAGCTGTTCCTCTGTAAATCATTTATGTTTTGTTCAATAATTATAATGTCTAGCATAATATATAACAGCCGTATATTGTACAGAGGTATTATGTATACATATCAATGTTACAACTTTAAAGTATATTTTAAGATGAACATAATAGTGTAGACATTACCACATTGGAATGTGCTTAATAGTTAGATTATGATTGAAACTTATAAAATAATACGAATGAGACTAGTTCTGGGAAAATGGGGCTTAATGAAAGTGCGTTAAGTGTGGACCCCGATTATCATGAGAAGTCCGTGTAGGCTAATCAGGGGCTTCATTTGCCTTACAGAGTCGGTTTTCGTTTAGCAGGGACTTTCTTTAAAAGGAAAAATACCATAAAAGCGAAAAGTGTCGTACCTAACTCAAGCCTGTGAGGACTGTACTGGGGCGTAACGTGCATTAAGCCGCGTTTTACTAAGCGAGGCTCGAGTTTTAATTTTCTTTAAAATTTACACCCTATTAAATTGTCTTCATATTATATATCATACGACATTTTATTATTAAGAATTTTTGGGATTAAGGAAGCGCCGAAGGGTTTAGATTCGACAGTGTGGGATATTTCGGTTTGAAATCCGAAAACGGTAAGGACACCACCAAAGGCGTTAGTGTGTGTAAACGTGTGTGTAAAATTTGTAAAATTGAACGTGTCTACAAAAAACGTGTTCTACTTTAAACTTAAGAAGACATTTAGAACGGAAACACCACCACGTTAAACTACTTAATATCTCTTGTATTCTTGATGAAGGTCGAGAAATCCGCCGCAAATTTCCACTCAAAAGGCTTATAAAATTACTGATGGTGTTGCAAAATTCATAGTCAAGGACTAGCGGTAAATCTATGTGGTGTCCAATTATGATTTATGTTATCTTCTTAAAGATATTCAAACAGGGTATTTTGCATCATCTGCTTCACATTTTACTTAGCAAGCCTTCCAAAATGTGTATGATGAAACTACGTCCGCTGTGTAACAAAATATCGAACTTTTATCTGCACTGGCCATTACACAATATGGTTCGGCCAGTCCGCTGCTTGAATGACAATTTTGAAATAACATCATTTGTGCTTCAAACAATTGAACGTTCTGTCTGTCACACAGCAAAGAACATGTATGAAATGTTGAATAGTGCACTGAAAGATTTAATAAGGGAAGGCCTAAAGCCCGACATAACAAAAGATAATGCATACACTACTGCCAAATCTGTGTGTAGAAGTGGCCTTATTCATGTGAGCTGTATGGCTCATATACTACATCTTGTGACTCAGAAGAGCATGAAACTGTATGGCACATCTGAAATCTTGAGGAAAATTCGCAGAACAGTTTGTTTATTTTATCATAGTTCCACGGTCGCCAGCATTCTGAAATCTTATTATACCGCTGCATTGATATCTTCCTGATATAACTTTGCAGGAAATATTTTTATGTCCCCCTCCACTATAGTGGGGGACATATTGTTTTTGCCCTGTCTGTTGGTTTGTTAGTTTGTTTGTGCAAACTTTAACATTTGACATAACTTTTGCAATATTGAAGATATCAACTTCATATTTGGCATGCATGTGTATCTCATGGAGCTGCACATTTTGAGTGGTGAAAGGTCAAGGTCAAAGTCATCCTTCAACGTCAAAGATCAAATATATGGGTCAAAATTGCTCATTTAATGTACACTTTGCAATATTGAAGATAGCAACTTGATATTTGGCATGCATGTGTATCTTATGGAGCTGCACATTTTTAATGTTGAAAGATCAAGGTCAAGGTCATTCTTCAAGGTCAAAGGTCAAATATATGGGGACATAGTGTTTCACTAACACATCGCTTGTTTATATAAGTTAACAGGAAGTTCTTATATCAGCCGATGATAGGAGGTAGTTCATATTACGCGGAATCAACTATTAAGTACTCATTTTGAGTAACATCGTATCAGATTCAACAAAACAAACAATTTGATACCAAGATGTAATATATTTAAACACAAAATGCAACAAAAACAGCAAAAAACATGTTTTACAGATATTTAGCGCAAATGGTCATTTCGCCAATATTAACACTTCAAACGACAAAAATCTTATTCTTTCGGGCTAAAAATGCAGCTTTTTAGCAATCTTTTCCATTCTTTATTTAAAATCGGGGACATAGATGTGTGATCAACAGAAAAACAGGTTACTGCCCTCGGCACGAATGAAATAACGGCTCGGCAAGCCTCGCCGTTATATTATTCTAAGTCTTGCTTGATATATTACAAAAAGATCAGGCAGTTACCTGTTATTCTCTATATATCGGATTGGGCTGAACAAACCTGTACCCAAATACAAGTTAATTCAGGAGGAAGAAACCAGCTGGAATTCCAGCTTTGACATACTTTGCCTGGGTAATTGTTATCAAATATTTTTATAAACAATTCTTCCTCTGTTTTCGTCAGAAATGTCTGCTATATCCGTCCTGTTTTACCTTTTCTCTTGATTAAATAATGCAGGTGACCCTCCGAGGCCACCATACCTCTTACTCAAGTGTTACATGAATGATCTGCAACTTGCGATTCGCTGATGATATTGACCTCTTGGGTGTTACCAGCAATAAACTCCACGACCGATTCGCTGATGATATTGACCTAATTGGTGTTACCAGCAATAAACTCCACGACCTCACCAACAGAGCAGGAGCATAATGAACATGTATCATGCTCTATACTCGTTATATGCATGTTTTGACGATTGAAAAACATCCTGAAAATTATAAAGCGTTACAAACGCGAAACGTTTGAATAATTTAGAGAGTTCTGTTGTTATCGTTTATATTTATACGTAAACAGTACACTGCGCACAATATTTGCACGTATGGCCGAGTAGTTTATTTGTTAGACCTTAGCTGCTAGGGTCAGTGGTCCGAGCCCATTTGAGGATTACTATTTATTTTTTTTATATTGTATTCTACTTTTATGCTTGAACTTTCAGTTCCAACATTGACATGTATCAATATCGAGCATTAAATGACAAACTTAAATACGCGCCAAATCTGTGAAAAAGGTTCCTTTAAAACGTCTTTAGTCTCTACCTTTATCATGTTTTAACCACATCGCCGGGAAATGAATTACATTACATTCATTCGCGAATGTTTATTGAAATATTGGAATGATAATGTTTATTACTATGTTTATATTACCAAGATCACAAAATGAGCGGTTATCATAACGGAAAATTAAACAACGACAGTTATAAACAACGTTTGACGTGGAAATAAATTGTAACCTTCATTTAGGCCAAAACAAAATAATGGTGTGGTTACGGTTACCCGACCGAGCCTATTACTTTACTGCGACCCTACAACATTTTATTCAAAATGAAATCTAAAAAAAAATCGAATCTATCTTGAGATGTCACCAAGATGGGTTTATTGAGGTGTCTTTTGCCGCGACTGAAGGTATGTTTTTCATGGGGGGTGGGGTAAAACAGTGATTTTTTTTTCACTGAAAAATGCATTGGAAAGGTGGTTGTTTTTGTATATGTACACATCTTGAGGTAAGTCTATTTACATATCTTAACATTTCTGCACAGGAGTGGCGGTGTTTTCATTAGGATAAATGAAACACCCAAGGCCAAAACTCTCGACAAATTCCATAAATTTAAACAGTACTTCTCTTGTCCCTGCTTCTATTGAAAATCATCCATGCCAAGGCTAAAAGAAACTAAGCACAATTTTTTCAAGAAATGCCTAGGCTAGGGGAACCTATGCTCAATTTTTGTGTGTAAAGTCTAGACTTAGTAGGGGGAACCCAAGCCCAAATTTTTCATGAAATGCACAGAATTTTCCTGAAAAGCTTGGGGAAGCCATGCCCAATTTTTCAATTCAGAGTTTTTAATTGCATTGTGCATGTTTTTTGAAAATTTGTGTTTTTGTTTTATATCCTGTTTTTAAACCTGATAGTTTTAAATTCAGCATGTCAGATAGAGCTTGTTCTAGTTTTAAAAAATGTGTACATGTATATACTTTTATTTCTTGCCAGAAGTACTGCTGAAGAGAGAGCTTGTTCTAGTTATATTTGTTTTTTCTGTTGATGAGGGTATGACTATCAAACAGGTGTTAGCCTTAGTGATTAAGCCATGTTCTTCAAAGTGTTATCGGTTTTTTTTCCACCAAAATTTACAGTTTTTTTCTCTATATAAAAAGTTTTCTGAAGTTTGTTTTTGATATGGATAAAAAGTCTGCATGGCTACAGCCAAGTTGAAGCCATGAATTGACCATTCATACTTATCATCAGTTAAAATGGTTTTTGTGCTAGATTGCCTATGTATGTATTGGAAAAAAGCCGTTCAACAACATAAAATAAAATACAAAAATAAAATGTTTTTCCTACCTACCTACCCTATTTTTTTTGGCCCGTAACCTGAACCACAACATTATTTTGTTTTTGCCTTAGTCTTTTTAAATGTTATTTGTTGCCAAAAACCTTCTAACGCTGTCAGCGTTATTTTTCATCTATATGCTTTATTTTTGAATGTTTACTTGACTCAGCGGCAATTGCCTCTGTATAAGACATGACATTCAACATAAAAACAATAGGTTAAATCAAATAAAAAAAGCATTAAGTATCATATATATAACACTTTAAGACAAACAAGAGTGCATTACAGTGGTGCTGAACTCATATAATACAGAAACCATGTTATTAAGTTCCGTAGCATCTGAAGTCGACCTTTGCGCACTCAGAGGTCTTTTACGACAGACAGTATTTCTGAACCCGTCGGTTCAAGGCGGGGATCAGGTTATGATAGGGTGAAATGAAAAGGTCACAGGGTCATAACAGTTGTATGCGACAACAGCAATTACTATTACACTGGTTTAACTAAAGTCGAGACTAGTATTGTCATTTAAAGGATCTAATTATTAACTGCGAATTTCAATTTAACTTTCAAAGATAGGTTTATCATTTATCAATTTAACTATGTTAATATTCAAATATTGTATGTAACACTGTGACTATTACAAAATGCCATAATACTTATTGAACATACTTTGTTTTTACTGCCAATTTTCATGTAAAGAGATTAAGCAAGAAGCATTATAATTTTACAAATCTTTTGCAAATTATATAAATGAGAAGAAATTTACATGAATGTGTTTAACTAAACAGAATAATAAACCATTATAATTTATCCATTTACGAAATGTAAAAGGTTATATAAACTATTATAGACTTTGATCATGTCAGAAGATTTACTACTTGATTGCGAACATACAGCGAACCATGCTAATATATGGCAAGCGGTACTAATTTCGAACATTGATGGTTATAATGATCAAAGCAAACATAGCTTTATCAACATAATTTTTTTTTTCAAACCCCTAATTTTGTTTTAGGGCTTATTAGAAACTTAACAAACATTTGGGAAACTAACGCGATATTGTCACGACTCTGACTTTTGTGAAAGTAAATATCTTCGGAAGCGGTAGCGAATCGTGTCAAGGTACATTTCTTTTAGTTAAGAAGTGAAAAATAAACACTTTTTATAAATTTTGTCAAACGTATCATTTATTATTTTCATTATATCACACATTTATGAACATAATACATTTATGTCAATGATAACATTACATGAGAAAAGTAAGAGTTATAAGTTAATAATTATGTTAAAATTCTGCAAGTTTTCTGTTAAAATTCTGTGAGTTTTCTGTTAAAATTCTGCAATTTTTCTGTTAAAATCCTGCAAGTTTTTCTGTTATATTTGTATGTTTATATTTCTTTTTCTTATGAGGTTGTCAATTACAAACCATCAACTTTCAAAGCCTTTGTCTTTCTTTTATTCTCATATTCTTGCGTTATCACCTACCGACCCAACCGTTCTGGTTAGAGTGATTCAAACTCAGAACTCACGGCCTTTTATACTCTCAGAAATTATGTTACCGCAGAATTCTGCTAAGTATTAGAATGTCATAACGTGAACAGCAGAAGACTGACAGAATCACCAATAACTTTGGATTGTTTAATGAAAAATATAACATTTCAATATGTATTAACAATATAATATATACTACTACATAAATTACCTGCATATTTGCTATTTTAAATGCAAATAGTATTTTAAAACAATAAAAATTGATGCAGTATAAAAACAGTTTACAGCAGATTGTTTACGTAATAGTGACGTCATTCTAAGCTACAACGCCACCTAGGGTTAAATAACACTAAGTGAACATGTGTACAATAACTTTACACGAATCTGGATTTAAACTCCAACAATCGCGTAGCTGGTAATCCAGGTAAATTTTCAAGTCTGTTATCATTAGAGTCTCATACAATACTATAGCTTAACTGCAGACAGCATTCGAAACATAGGTTTAATATCAAATAGTCAATAAATATTACACCACCCACTAAGGTTTACATGTGTTACATTACCCCCCTCTTAACATTGTTTGTGTCCTCACTAAACTATTAAGTTCATATAATCACTTAAACAATCACAATAAATAAATAACTCCTTTTCAATAAATAAAATTTATTAATTTAATGTCTAACTATCGACATTGAACAATTAATACAATACAAATTAACAGATGGATAATATATTCAGCATATATAACATTCCGATAATAACAATACTTATCACCTAGTGCTGTAAAACACAAGTGACAATAATAGGAACAAACATGTTAACAAGTAAGTTATGAGCAAGGGTTTTAAACAAATATATTAAACATTGTGATGCACATGACATTTTACTTATTACAACAAATTAAGTACATATATCAAAATTGAGCATGGATAAGACTAGAATGTTTCCTCCTCTATCACAAGCATCTCAAACAACAGAGCATGTCAAAAGTGATTAAAACATTTGGAGGAAATTCCGATCTTTTTAAAGATAAATTTTACAACAATGCAAAGGGCCAATGCTCTTTAAATTTACCTTTGAACATCAACATAAACAATAAAACTACAACAACAGTAACAACACATCAAATGTTAAATAAACTCTTTGACTATCATTAATCTTGTTATAATGCAGCAATGTTTTAATAAATAAAATGACTATGTTTACTTCACATTTCATAGTATCAATTATTGGTTGCCAAAAACAAAAATGACAATTAAGGTTGTAACCGTCGGAATTATTTAGTGCATTACGACCTTTGCTGATCCGAGTTTTACACAGTTTGCATGGTTTAAAGAGTTGCTTCCCTTTACCAGCCATGCCGTTAGAATTTCTATTCAAATTTCGATTCGTTTTTTCTAGATTATTTACATGTAATGGAAGGAGAGATACCAAAACTCGGTATGTTAACAATTCATTAGTATTGAATGTTTAAGTGCGTTAATTGTTTCTATGGCAAGATTCTAGTTATTTCTTGAATCTGTTTCGAAATGTAGCCGACCACTAAGTTTGTAATTTTGGATGCATTTGCATATTCGGATTTAAGACATTATTTCCATATGCATGTTACAATGAAAATTGGTATAAATTTATGATTTTTTTAAATGGCAAAGAAGTTACTTATGGTTAGCTTATTATGTTTTTCAGGAAACCAGTGCAAAATAATTGCTGTGCAAAACACGTTGTATCAAAATCTAATGTGGGTATTCACTGGCTTTGGCGGGAACAGTGGTGGCCTCCGCATTTGTTGCCGGTAAGGATGATACCCTCGACCTCGTGAACTCGCAGGAGATGGCTGGTAATGACTGTTGGCCTTCGCACAATGACTGGTTCATTCTCCTTTCTATTTTGAATGGGAGGAACAACAAAAGCTGGAACAACAGCCCTTTTCTCCGCTTTGAACTCACGGAGTTCATCAACTAATTGGCCCAGCGCTAAGCCCATCGTATGAACCGCTGATTTCAGTTCAAGAATCTCAGATTTGAGATCATTTATACAAGTGTCACAAGTTGACGTCGACGATGAAGAAGACGAAGACATGGAAGATACACTCCATGGAGATTTCGTAGGACACAAAATTCTTTTATTGGAAGAATGTAATGGTGACTCTGGAAAGTCAAAAGGTGACAAATCGTGTTCACCTAACATCTCGGGCAAAATGTCAACAGTAGGGGTACTGTGAATGGAATTCGTTTTTAAGCCTGACGATTCCATTGCAGATTTCAAAATGTCTGAAGACTTACGACGACTGTTAAAAATCAAACACGAATCTTCTATTGAAAAGCGAACAATGTCCAAGGAAGTTGGAACATATGGATTGACATTTTTGATTAATGAAGCATTTTCATTTACGTTTTCATTATTAGCCAACATGGCATTTACAGTTGCCTCATGTGGAGGAAAGTTACATTTTTTTAACATGACGATATAAATCCACTTCGGATGCACACACAAATTTGCAAATTGCACAATAAAATGGAACTTTGTCCAAAGCGACGTGTTTTTTGTAAAAATGATCAAAAACTTTAGATTTTTCGCCTTGATATTTTGGAAGGCAATGTTGGCATTCAAATATCCTGCCTCTATTGTTGATGTAAGACATTCTGAAAATACACAAAATTTTGTTTTAATACATGTTATAATATTGTAATACAATTATTTTTAATCTTTTTACCATGACAATCATTGTTATTAATGAGCTTAAACAGCATGCAAATAATAGTTTATGTTTCTGGCAGAAAAACTGGCAGAATTTATCTGCATTGAATTTCTTTTATTTGGAAATCCATTTTGGGGGACAAGTACCCTTGTAAGGTTTCAATTTGTCATGATGTACAACTTTCACATCAGTCACAGATTTGAAAATTGTAAAATATAATTTTGGTCACTAATTTTACTTTGGATGAGATATGGACCGGAGTATGGTGTTAACAACTTAGTGCATACTGCTTCTTTTCTTCTCACATTTAAATACCAAACAATGTCACCAGCATTGTACTGATTAAATGTTTTTCCTGACCCGTTCAAATCTGTATGTCTTTTAGCAGCATTTGTAAATGTTCTCTACAAATTTGATGGCAAGTTAGCATTTTATTTTTGAGTTTCAAGACATAATCACCATAAGAGGAGATCAATTCATTTTTACTGTTTGCAAAACTACCAAAAGCAATCTCAGCAGGTAGTCTGACCTCTCTACCCAACATTAATAAATTTGGCGTCAATTTTGTAGTTTCATTGGGAGTAGCTCTATATGCTGCTGCTAAACAACCTAAATTTAAATCCCAGTCAGTTTGATTATCAGACAGATAAGCCCTGATCATGCGTATTAATGTTTTATTATATCTTTCAGTTTGACCATTGCCTTTTGGGTTTCAACTTGTTGTTCTCGTTTTCTTAATTTCAAGCATTTCACATAATTCTGAGAAAATTTTACTTTCATAATTGCTTCCTTGATCACTATGAATAGGAATAGGGCATCCAAATCTTGCAATAACTTCATTTAGTATCACTCGAGCTGTTGTCTCAGCTGTTTGATCAGGTACAGGTATTATCTCCACCCACCTCGAAAAATGATCTGTCACTGTTAAAATGTACCTATTACCCCTTGGAATATAAGGCAGTGGACCTAAAAAATCAGTGGATAATATGTCTAAAACATTGCCTACTGTGAGTGTTCCTAACGGAGCTTTTGGATTTATTGTAGGTGTCTTGTTAGCACCACAATTGTCACATTGTTCAATCCATAAATGAATATCTTCCCTAACACCATACCAATAGTATCTCTGTAAAAACATTTCTTGTGTCTTTTTGCGACCAAGATGACCAAATAAGATACTGTTATGCATCTGATACAAAACATCTTTTTGTAATATCTTAGGAATTAATAATTGTAAAAATATTCCTGAATTATCCTTCTTATGAAACGCCTAAAAATCAAACCATCCTTTATAATCAATGCATCCCAGCAATGCAAATAGTGACGTGTAACCACACTTTCTAAATTGGACATATCCCCATTAGGTTTGCTACCCAATGACAGCCATTTTAATATAGGCCCGATATCTTTATCTTTCATTTGCAAATCTATTATGTCTTATATAGTAAAACTGTTTGACCATGTAATGTAATCATCTAAGGAACCAGTTTTTGACATTGTAGTCATTGATCTACACACTGAACGATACACAGAATTGAATTTCAATCTGTAAACAGTCACTGTAATACGTACTGTTAAAACAAGACTTATTGTCTCAAACATTGACCTTTTCATTAGGCCAAACAAAAAATATATTCCATTCAGACAACAGCTGAACAACAGTAATAATAATAAACAATCAACACTTCTTGTTGATTCTATATTTGTTCCAGTATCTGTAACCTTGACATTTGACATAGACTCATTTACTACATGTATGTCGTTGACCTTTGAATCAGTAACTGAACAATTCTTTAAAGGCTCATTGTATATTTTGTTTGTACATACATTTTGACTTGAAATATCAAGGATGTTTGAATCCATTTCTAACGCTCTTTTTCTACACTTGAAACATGGTCCACATTTAAGCATTTCCTCGGTATCAATATCTTGACAATTACAATCTTTTGGATTGGGACACCTTGACAAAGCATCAGCATTGCCATGTTTTTGACCTTGCCGGTATTCAACTTGGAATGTGTATCCTGATAGGATTTCTATCCAACGTGCTATTCTGCCTGTAGGCGATTTCAGGCTAAAAAGCCAACGTAACGCCCTGTGATCTGATCTCACTTTAAATTCTCTACCAAGTAAATAATGACGAAAGTATTCGACAAAATATCGAATAGCAAGTAATTCGTTATCTGTCACACAAAAGTTTCGTTCTGCTTTACTCAATGTACGACTAGCGTATGCGACTACTTTTTCTTTTCCATCTTGTATTTGACTTAATACAGCACCTATACCAAAATTACAAGCATCACAATCTAAAATGAATTCTCCATCATTTATTGGTAAAGTCATGAAATCTGGATTTGTAAGACAATGTTTCAATTTGTCAAACGCTATTTAACATTCATTTGTCCATTTCAAAGAACTATCAGTCTTGGTGAGATCAAACAATGGTGTTGCAATAGTACTGAAATGTTTTACATGTTTACGATAATACGAGCAAAGACCAAGAAATTGTTTAACCTCTGTTACATTCTCGGGGACCTTCCATTGTAAAACTTTACTTACATTACATGGATCTGGTTTGACACCTTTAGCAGACACCCTGTATCCAAGAAATGTAACCTCATCTTTCAACAACTCACATTTTTTAGGCTTGAGCTTCAGATTTGCCTGTCTAAATCTGTTTAAAACCTCAGATAACCTGTTTATGTGGTCATCCACTGTGCTTCCAAATACAATACAGTCATCAATATAGATGATACATGTTTGCCATTGTAGACCCTTTAAAGCAAGTTCCATAACTCTTTGAAAAGTAGCTCCACTATTGGTCATACCAAACGGCATAGAGGTAAACTCATACAACCCATACTTTGATGTGAATGCTGATTTGGGAATGTCATTTTCATGCAAAGGAACTTGAAAATAACCTGATGTAAGATCTAGTGTTGAAAAATATTTAGATCCTGCTACTGTGTCAATACATTCATCCACTTTTGGTATTGGAAATGCATCTACTTTAGTGACCTTGTTTAAAAAACGATAATCTATGCATGGCCTTATTGTGCCATCCTTTTTGGTAACTAAACAAAGCGGTGAAGCCCAAGGGCTGTTTGATGGTCTTATTACCCCTTGGTCAAGAAGTTTATCAATGGCCTTTTTTTTCTTCTTCTTGATAAGCAATTGGAACACGCCGAAAAGGTTGTTTGATTGGCCGTGCATTGCCAGTGTCAATAGTGTGCTCAGTTAAATTGGTAAGGCCAATGTCATTTTCATCCTTTGAGAAAACATCCTGGTATTCTATAAGAACATTTGCAATCTTTTTAATATCAGACTGATTTTTGTCTTTAACTCAGTCAGTGTACAGTGTTTTTAAATGTTCTGGTATTTGCTCACTTATGCTGTTATCATTTGCTATTTTAATGTTGTCCTGAGAAACATTTCTTAGGACTTTGTTTTCAGGTGTTTGAACAAATTGTAATCTCCTTATTGAATTTGTATTGAGGTCCTGCATATTTTCTGACTCAAGTAATTGTACTGGGTCATTTGCTACGAATTCTGCTGTACCAATCACTGTGTCTTGATTGATTGAAACATCATTAGGAAATGGATTTATCAGTCTAACTTTAACTGTTGGGGCACTATTGATATTTGCTAAACTTGTGGCCATCATAACAGGGAAATTGTTTTTAAAACTAGCTGATGCCTCAATTAAAATGTCAGCACACTTTCTATTGTCATCCATTTCATATCTGTCTACATATGCATCAATTATTTGTTCTGTATAGCCATTAATAACATAATGATCTGCAGACTTAACTTTCCGTACAGTATTATCACTGTATTCATGACATGTAATTTCTGCGCCATTGAGTAAAATTTTGTTCTGACTAAGTATAATATCAGCAGGTTTGCCGTTACTTCCTTTTAAAATGTCCATACCCAGTAAAACATCATCTTTTATATCTGCAATAATGACTTCTAATTTTGATTTAAATCCATCAATTAGCAATTCTAAATCACATTTTCCAAAATCTGTCAATGGTTCCCCACCTGCATGTAGTAATTTGTCTTTTTTTGTAAAGATGGTTTACATGAATCATTAATTCTATTATAAATATTTTTGGAAACTACAGTTTTTTCTGCACCAGTATCAACAACGTAATTAACGTGCACTCCTTGAACACATCCAGCAATATATATACTTTCTGACAATGGGAAACCTCGCCTAATAGGATTATTTGCTGGAATAGCAACATTACTTTGGCCTTCAAAATTTTGGACTGTCTCTTGGCCATTTAAGTCAGTCCTATCTAGTTTAAACATGAGCCAGGGGTAGCATAACTGTAGCTATTGGTGTTGTTTTGATGGTGCCATTGATTTTCACTGCCTTTATTGCTTTGATTTTGACTCGTCAGTTGTGTGCCATTGGTGTAGGCATGATTTTCTCTCCCTTTGTGCATATTACTTTGGGATGGGAATGCTGATGGCATTTTACACTGTTCAGTTATTTGACTTTGCATGTTTTGTAATTTTGGGCAATTTCTTTTTATATGCGATGGGTCATGACAATAGAAACATTTCCTGTCATTGTTCATTCTGCTTTTAATGTAACTGTTTGTATGTGACCTATCCTTCATAAATTGGGCTTTTGGTGCGGTGTTGCAACTTTTGTGAAATTCTAATTGGTTTTGTTGGGCAGTCAATGCATTTAATTCTGCTCTCACAATTTCTCTCAATTTGTCCATGTCATTGGTTTCTATTTTATTTGATAGGTTCTCATGAACACTGTTAACCTCTTTCTTAATGAGCCTTGTTTTATTTTTACCTGGTGCAATTCTTGCAACATCACATTCTATATCACTGTTATCTGAATCAGTTAATATGTGTCGAATATTTTCATTATATGACCTTTTCTTTTGTTTTGTTTCTTGGAAACATACTGTTTGAAAAACAGCTTCATCAATATTTTTTGGTTCTTTTATGAATTCTACATGAAAACGAGCCTTATCATCAATTAAACCATCAAGGAATCTTCTTAAAAGATCCTCTTTTCTTGTTTCTTTATCACGATTGACATGGGCTTTGTCATACAACATTTTTAATTCAGCAGCATACTCTTCTGCTGTCTCCCGAAATTTTTGATTTCTGTGACTGAATTGTACCCAAAATGTTTTAGAGGTTTCAACTATCCTGAATCTGTTTGAGAGTTCTTTGCATAAAGATTTGTAATCTGACCTAGTGTCACGGTTCAATTGACCATAAACAAATTCACCAGCTATTCCCTGTAATCTAGGTAATATTTCATCTAATTTTTCATCAAGTGTCCATCTTTGCCTCTTTGCAACATCCTCAAATCGGTTAAACCAAACATTCCATGATTCTTTACCTGTGAAGGGAGGTAATTTCGGATAATGTTTGTTTCCCCTGTTAACTTGCATTGATGAATTGGACATAAGATTATCTGGGTCAGGAATACTATCACTATCAGTATCACTCTCACTGTATGCCAACCTGTGACTTTGAAGTCTGTTTTGCCTATGCGAGTCAATAGATTTATCCATATTATTTTGCAAATCTAGATTTTTTAAAGCATTTGTTAACTCCTGGGTTACGTGTAATAAAGAATTCTCAAGGCTTGCAACTTTTGCCTCAATGTTTGAAATACCTTGACTCATTGCTTTATTATCATGAGTGTCGCCAGCACTCATATGTAACTTTGAACTAGTCATACACTGTGACTGTCCATTATAAGAAGAACAACATTGTTCATCTGTGTTAATAATTTGTAATTCTTCACTATTTGAATGTTCAACATTCTGCCTCTCATTCCTAATTTGAATGTTATCATTTTCTTCACGAGCTCTATGTCGTGTTAACAACATATCTCTGTCCATAGTTAAAAAAAGATTGAGAACGGTTTAAAAAAAAATATAAATAATTTTCCAAATATAATTTATCCATTTATTCTAATGCAAATCCATTAAATCTGAACATTTAAATTCTGCAGAAATGATACAAAATTGGTAGTATGGAGTTTTCGCTGCCACCAAAATATGTCACGACTCTGACTTTTGTGAAAGTAAATATCTTCGGAAGCGGTAGCGAATCGTGTCAAGATAAATTTCTTTTAGTTAAGAAGTGAAAAATAAACACTTTTTATAAATTTTGTCAAACGTATCATTTATTATTTTCATCATATCACACATTTATGAACATAATACATTTATGTCAATGATAACATTACATGAGAAAAGTAAGTGTTATAAGTTAATAATTATGTTAAAATTCTGCAAGTTTTCTGTTAAAATTCTGTGAGTTTTCTGTTAAAATTCTGCAAGTTTTCTGTTAAAATCCTGCAAGTTTTTCTGTTATATTTGTATGTTTATATTTCTTTTTCTTATGAGGTTGTCAATTACAAACCATCAACTTTCAAAGCCTTTGTCTTTCTTTTATTCTCATATTCTTGTGTTATCACCTACCGACCCAACCGTTCTGGTTAGAGTGATTCAAACTCAGAACTCACGGCCTTTTATACTCTCAGATATTATGTTACCGCAGAATTCTGCTAAGTATTAGAATGTCATAACGTGAACAGCAGAAGACTGACAGAATCACCAATAACTTTGGATTGTTTAATGAAAAATATAACATTTCAATATGTATTAACAATATAATATATACTACTACATAAATTACCTGCATATTTGCTATTTTAAATGCAAATAGTATTTTAAAACAATAAAAATTGATGCAGTATAAAAACAGTTTACAGCAGATTGTTTACGTAATAGTGACGTCATTCTCAGCTACAACGCCACCTAGGGTTAAATAACACTAAGTGAACATGTGTACAATAACTTTACAAGAATCTGGATTTAAACTCCAACAATCGTCTGTTATCATTAGAGTCTCATACAATACTATAGCTTAACTGCAGACAGCATTCGAAACATAGGTTAAATATCAAATAGTCAATAAATATTACCCCACCCACTAAGGTTTACATGTGTTACAATATGATCACATGACAATACATATATCGTCGACAATATATCGTTCGCGTGTCACGAGGGGACGAGGGGACAACGATCTAAATCAAGTCTTTTTTAGATCGACTGAATGGCAACAGGTTGCGACGGTCGATTTATTCGATGGTATAATTATACTCCACACATGTTGTTTTAATCCAAAGTTTACTTGATTTTGCAAAATTTCAAACTTTATTATTGCAGAATAAAGATGAAACAATAAAAAAACAGGATAATATTCAATATATAAATGAATATAAATACAACTATTAAACCATAAATACTAAATTTTTAATTTACAATTATAATTAACAACACGTTCTTTAAAGTTTCATCGTCAGCAATAAAAATTATTGCGAATGAATATGTAAACATTTAATAACATTAATTTAATCACCAACTTCAATTATTTGGAATAGTTGAAAATAATTATAAAACAAACACATACAAAAAACATATGAGCCTGTCCTTGGTATCACATCCGAAGCCTCTAGAAGCAAAAGGTAACACGCTACCACTATTCCACGCAGTCTATTAAATTTCGAATGTAATTAAAATCATATATCGGTAATACATGTTTTTGCTTATGATTTTTCTTTGACATTTGACGAAACACACGTCAATTGTATGAAGTAAATCATCATAGAGGAACAGTTGTTTTTCCTTCAGCCGAAACCGCACAGCATCCTGTTTTTTTGTCATTTTCAATTTACTAACACTGAGACAGTATTTATAAAACGTCCACTAAAAGTTCTGCGCATATATAGGATCAACGTGGATGCTGTGATCAAAAGTATCATTTAAACGTCCTGTATAGTTAAAACGCCCACTTAACGTTCTTCACAGATCTAGGATCGACGTGGACTGTCAACCGACTCGGAATCAGAGTCTTCATGTGATCTTTTACGAGAACCACTTGCTGGTGGCATGCAAAGCAGAGCCATATTGATATTCATTGGCTCTTCTGTTCCACTGTCTGCATTTGAATTGTTGGACGACGAATCATATTGACTGTCAGATTCCGAAGTGTCTGAATCCGAATCTGAGTAGAGATGTCTGTTGGATTCGTACCTCTGAGATACAAAGAAAGTCTTATGTTAACGTGTTTATTTAATTATATCTTAAACGTATGTTTTGCTTTATTTGAGCAATTGTTGTAATAATGTTTAATGACTTCATTTAAGGCCCGTGTATCACGAAATTGTTCTACAAAAAAGGTATGAGCTCATATAATAATTATTAAGAAATGGGCGAGTTGTATCGTATCTGTAGCCTATTCTTAATATTGTAACTGGAAAATAAACGTTTTACGAAACAAAAAGTATGGTGAATGTTCATTACTCACATTGCAAAAATCTTCTATTGCCGATTTCTCTGTGAGCACATTATTTGCAATACGTCGGTACATTCTCAGGAAATTCGGCTTATGCTTTTCTGATAACGGACCTTTATTCAAAATGCACTCATGAACTTTCTTTAACGCGTTTATCTGCTGTTGAAGTTTTTGTTTACGTTCTTCGCCTAAAACAAAGAACGCAATGAGAAAACACTATAATCGATGCAATTTTCAAGCTACATTTTATTGTGGCAATTCCATCACACGATTAAAACATTAAAGAAAATATACAAAGAAAACATTGTTGTACACAATGTGATGAACAACGAACCAAATGGAATCTCTTTTATCCAAGAGTCCAACGTAAATGCTTTCATGAAGTAGGCATCTGTAACGCTCGCATCTGATTTGGAGTTATCTTTCAAGAGATCAAGAACACCATCACGGTCGTCCAAGGCGTCTTTGAATCTTAACAGGCGTTCAAATAGTTTAGCCCTGTAGCTTAACTTAGCTTCAAATTGTGGCCGAACATGTCTACCCATTACTCGATCGCGTTCAATCAATTTGGTGAATATTTCCAAAGCTTCCAAATAATAAGTTTTCTGCTTTTCGTTTATACAAATATCGTCCTGGAGAAGAATTTCTGCCTTTTGAAAAAGGACAGTACCTATATTAAATTCATAAATTGTAAGATACGGGTGGTCACTGTTCCCGATATATTTTTGCAAAATATTGACGGCATTTGAGTGGTATGCATATGCTTCATCATATTTATGAACATCAAAACACACGGATCCTTTCAGGTTTACGATCATAGACATTAGCACCGCAATGCTTGAATCGTTGCCTTCCAGTTCATTACACATGTGTAATGACGAATCTAGGTTTTCGATAATTGCTGTTTCATTTACTATCGGTTCTGGTAAACGTAACAAACGAATATGTTGAAAATCAAGATCAACTTTTATACTTTTTTGCATGCCTTGGTTTGTTATCAATAGCAAGTGGTATTCTATATCAGTTGAAAGTAGGAAAGCTTCTTTAAATGTTTTCGCAATCAAACAGCCTTTCAATGCTTCTAGTTGCCAATAGCAATATAAAAAATAGTCATTTAATGCTAAGAACCTTTCAGAAAATTTCTTGAAAAACCTAAACTTGTCTTGAGGAGGCATTTTGAGAAGATCAAGAAGTTGCACCAAGACATCGTGAAAAGATTTGTTTCTCTGTAATTCCACTTCTATTGATAACGAAGTCTCAAAAAACAGTTGAATAATGGCACTATTTTGTTGCACAGCGGTCACAACTTGAGAATAACTTTTGTGCACTTTTCCGTCCAGGCAATTTAACTTTTTTTGCAAATACTTGCACAAGTTTTCTTTTGCATTGATTATCTCTTCATGTTCGACATTTTGAGCGCGATATGTTAAAAAGTGGGCAATCAAAGGCTGTAATGAGTATCGGACGCCCTTGTTATCGAAAAGGAGATTACTTGGAGCTGGGGGCTCAGGTTGAACAAACTGCCGTGTGACAAGTTCTGACATTAATCGGTTTGAATCCTTCAGAGATAAATTAAGAATTGCGACAACACATTGCATATCAATCGGAATAGTTCCACAAATAGCTAACATTCTCAAGAAAGTTTTAGAAGCATTATGCAATTTTGCATATGCATATTCGAGGCATTCTAGTGTACTTATTATTGACATACACAAAAGTTGTTCAAGCTCTTTTTCTGATTTCAATGGATTATATGATTCGTCATTTGCCAATGCAACTGCGACAGTTTTAATTGCAAGAGGAACGTTTCCACACTTCCTCAGTACAACGTTTGCGTGGCAAGGGGCCAGAGATTTCTAAAATAGAAATACAATATTGTAATAAAAAGATGACGTAAAATAACATGTTGAATAAATAAGATGGATAATACATTGTACAATCCGATTACCGTAATCTACACAGGAAACGTACAGGCCTACAGTATAGCCTCAAAAGAGTTTGTGCGTCCATGGATGACAATGGTCCAAGGTTATAGTGACACAAATCTTCTTCCGAACTTTCAAACGGCAGCCGGGATGTCATAATCCATTTGACGTTTTTCTTTAAATTATTAATCATAAGTTGAATAAGGAAACACATTTAAAATACGCAACACTTTAAAGAATGTACATTGTATGCACGTTTAACAACCGCGATTTACTTCAAATTTCACAAAACTTACATGGATGCGCAGACAAAACTTACATGGATGCGCAGAAGAGAATTTATAGTTGCCGGAAACTCTTTTTCTCTTTCGTATACGTTCTCAACATTGTCCAAAAACAGCAGAAGGTCTCTTCCTTCTATGATTCGCATGAAATATAACTGATTTCTAAACAATCTAATAACTGTTCTTACTTCTAGTTGCGCGAGTAAAATAAAGCTAAAAGCCGATTGTTTCTATAAGCAAGAAAACAAAGATCAAACTGTTTCTATTTTGTATTACGAATGAGACCTAAAGGTATTATGGTTTTTGCTTAAAATGGCAAATCAAATGTATTTCGAATAAATTTAAGACGATATTCCGCATGTGTATAGCGGTACTTCATTAACATTTAACTATTAATGGTTTTACACATCCAATATTCGGTAAAATGTGCAGAAAGTAAGATAGTGTCCGTGACAAAAAGAAACTATGTAACATAGCATTTGTAAACATGTTATAAGCCTCAAACACTAGAAACACTGTGCTTATAAATGTATGAGCAATAATATGTGTGTACTTGTAGTCATATGGTTTCTACTATCACTTTCGAATACTTATACAAGCATGTACATGAGAGATGAACACGGTTGTTTATTCATCAAAATCGTTAAACAAGCAATGTTTAATTTATTTAAATAATTATGTTCATAATGAGCTTTGAACATAGTTTCTCTCTACCGATATTGCGGTCACTTTGGCAAATGTTAAGTGAAAGCGTCTCATCCAAATATATGCAGAAAATATAGCGCATGAGAGAAGTATTTATAATTGACAAAATATTTTTACATGATACTTCATAGAAACAACAGATAGGTGTTAATTCCCCAATAAATAAATTAGTAAAAAATTATCTACTAATATTGTTTTTATCACCTAACTGCTGGTTAACATATCAATTTTACTATACAATAATGTAAGCATTACCTTTATTAAGCGTCTCTTTAAGACAGACTGTGACGGTTTCAATGCTAAGATCTTCCTCGACATCTTCATTGAACGATGCATTAAACTGCTTGATGATCAATTTCATCATAGTGCTTAGAAACTGTGTTTGTCTGTAACCAAAAATGTTGTTATCAAACGTTGATAGAGTCAAAAATACTAACAGCTGTAAAGCGAAAATAAGCAAGAGAAGATAGTGAGGCTTTAGTTACATGTACCATCTAGAAAAACATAAATCATGCAACGGAAACATGTTTTCAATCATACTTTAGGTTCACTTTTTTGACAAGTGTTTTTTTCACATTCTTCATCCTCGTGCAAACTTCATTTACAAGCGTCGTTTTACCGAGGCCACCTTGCCCATACACCCAGACTCCTGCAATAAATAAACATTTGTTTTTGTCTTTAAACATGGCGGCATTTATCGAATGCTATGTTAAGCGCCCGATTTGAATTGCTATAGGACTAGCGTTTGCAACGTGGTCGATTTGAACGTTTGATTTCTTACTTCAAACTATATTTGGAACAAAACAGTTTTTCTCTGTCTTTGTGACCATTGACCATTCTATCGTGGTGAACCCAGCTTAAATCATTATTTTTATTAAATGTTCTATTGTTTGAATCGTCTTGTATTGTATATGTAATCAGTTCTTTGTCTTAAATAATATACATGGGGAAAGGAATCTCTCTCTTGTTAATGTTTTTAAAGTTTCATTATGCCTTTATATTCCATCTTTTAAAACATTGTCATGGTCTTTGACAGTGGTAAAACAATTATAAGAGTACAAACTATTAAGATACATATTAATCAATATTAACAAGAACCTTTTCGTGTCCCAATTTCCATTTTAATATCTTCCAATTCCTTCTTTCGCCCGATTAAATCGTCATGATAAAAACATCCTTTAGCCTCAAAGTATTTATTAATATAGTCTATAAACGGCTCATATGTCGTTGTATTGTGAAGTCGCATTTCACTGAAGATGTGTGAAAGTATTGTAAGAGCCTGTGATTCCAGCATATTGTTTTCTAAGTAGTCGAGTAATTCGCTGGGACTCCAATCGTCCTCCCTCGCTAGGAATTCCCCATACACAGGACCAAGATGTCGCTTCATTAACTGCAAGATCTGAAATGCAAACGGTGGTCTTTATTTGCTTAGGTTGAAGACATATGTATTAATTAGCACGTGAACTTTTTCATTAGAAATTCAAAGGCATACCTATATATTCTTCATGCATCAACAGTTATCATTTTCTTATAATTAATAGTAAAATATAAACCAACACAAAATACATCATATATCACATTGCATCAATATTTCGCAGATATATATACATGCGTACATACATACATGCATACATACATTTAAAGAAATTCGACAAAACACTTTGTAGATTGTGTCGTTATGAAACCATACATGTCCGAAAATAAAAATAAGAAGGGACAAAATTGTCACAAAACCAGGTTTCAATTTGAAAAAAAAATCTGATGAAGGGAGACAACTCAAACTGAACTGATTGTTTATAATTAACCCCCTTTGAATCAAAATTAATCTGTTTTTAGTCGTGGCGACCTTGACCTTGGAGATATTGACGTTATTCTTTCCTGCGACACACCGTCCAATGATGGTGAACAAATGTGCCAAATAATTTAAAATCTCATGAACGTTGGTCAAAACATTGGTTTTATTGATTTCTCGGACGAGTTCGAAAATGGTCCAGATCGGTGAAAAAACATGGCCGCCATTGGGCGGGGCATTTTTCTCGATATGTATATTGTGAAAACATGTGAACACTCTAGAAGTCACATTTTTGGCCCAATTTTCATGAAATTTGGTCAGAACATTTGTTTCCTTGATATGAGAGTTGAGTTCGAAAATGGTTTCGGTCAGTTGAATTACATGGCTGCCGGGGGGGGGGGGGGGCAGTTTTCCTTATTTGGCTATAGAGAAACCTTGTGAACACTCTAGAAGTCACAATTTTTGCCCAATCATCATGAAAGTTGGTCAAAACATTGGTTTTATTGATTTTCCGGACGAGTTCGAAAATTGTCCAGATCGGTGAAAAAACATGGCCGCCAGTGGGCGGGGCATTTTTCTCTATATGTACATAGTGAAAACATGTGAACACTCTAGAAGTCACATTTTGACCCAATGTTCATGAAATTTGGTCAGAACATTTGTTTCCTTGATATGAGAGTTGAGTTCAAAAATGGTTCCGGTCAGTTGAATAACATGGCTGCCGGGGGGGGGTTCCTTATTTGGCTATAGAGAAACCTTGTAAACACTCTAAAAGTCACAATCATCATGAAAGTTGGTCAAAACATTGGTTTTATTGATTTTTCGGACGAGTTCGAAAATTGTCCAGATCGGTGAAAAAACATGGCCGCCAGTGGGCGGGGCATTTTTCTCTATATGTATATAGTGAAAACATGTGAACACTCTAGAAGTCACATGTTGACCCAATTTTCATGAAATTTGGTCAGAACATTTGTTTCATTGATATGAGAGTCTGCCGGGGGGGGCGCAGTTTTCTTATATTTATACATAGTAAAACAAGCTTGTGAACACTCTAGAAGTCAAATTTATTGCCCAATCATCATGAAACTTGGTGAAAAGATTGGTTTTATATATATCACATAATTAATGCCATAAGTATTGCCCTTAGGTTGTCCAAAGTTTCATTATATTATACAAAATCCTTGTAAACACTCTATAGGTTACACTTTTGTTTCAGATTTTATGAATCTTGGTCATAATATTTATTTTTGTAAGCAAAGTTTGGTGTTTGGTAAGGGGGGTCAACTCAAAATATAGGTCACAAGATCAAATCTTACAAAAACAAAAACACTCCATATGCCAGAGTTTTGGTTCAATAATGATGAAACTTGACCAGGATGTTTGTCTGGACAATATCTAGGTCAAGTTTGACGTTTGGTAAAGATTAAATGAAACGACTCCTCACAGGTGAGCGAACTAGGTCCATCTTGGCCCTTTTGTTTAAAGATATTTCTTGCTAAAATTAAATGCCATGCCGTCAACAACACAATTTACGGAAATGTTAACATTTAATTAATCAATGTTCCTAGCCGAGTATGCTAACTTACTTCAGTACCATTTCTGTCAGAGAACAACATTTAAACTATGCTAAACTCTCTCTCTATATATATATATCCAGACTTCTTTCAGGACACAGAGATTTTAAACAAGGCTAATTAAGTTTACATACCGAAAATGTCTTATTGTAATGCTATCTTATTTGATTAACAATGCGTTGATTTGATTGGAATTTGAAAGAAGTCAAATCAAATTCCACAAACAAGTGAAAATTACTTCCATTACTACAAGGTCTTTCTTATTCCATACACATGTAAACTAACAAATAAGGTAATTAACACAATGTTTTATCTAATAGTTAATTATTTATTCACAATTCGCAATTTATTAATGGAGCACTACACATAATCCCAGGATTTACACAAATGCGATTACCACATTGATTAAAAATATATGACTAGGCTTGACACCGTTTTCAGGGGGGGCTCGTAACGTCTCACTTGTATCAGACATATTCTCATAAATCAATAAATAATATCCCAAAGCATTCACAATTTTAATCAAGCAGCAATTTCACTGAAACAATATTATGACTCGGAGACGTTAGGATGTAAATAAACACTAGATTGCAACACATTCTGCAAGAACAATGCAAATGAGAGTTTACACAATGAGACATTAAATTCAACATGTTTGACAACGATTTAGCAACGTATATTTAGCGCGCTAAAAGACAGTTATACCGTCGCGTATTGATTTTCCAGGTGTGCATTGCTACCTGAATTAAAGCTTATGTTCTTACCTGGTACCGCTGGCAGGTATCAAGTTCGCTGTCCAGTTTGTTCTTAAGCTCTTCCAACACGTTTAATTCGCCCGGTTCATCCATTGCGCATAACTAGATATTATATAAACATGTAAACAACAGGGATGTAAACTGAATCCAAGTGTATTGCACAGTTGATAAGCGAGAACATTTAGAAAACGAAATTATAAACTCATTAGAGCATAGGAAGTTGACTCGACGCATTGATACGCGTGGTTGAAAACAGAGCTACTGTTACGTCGGTATGGAAGGCTGGATTGCCGAATGTATACCAACTGTTTTATTATTGAACGAGATGATTGGTTGCTTTTTTTACGAAATTTTATTTCGTTTCTTTAGACATTTGCTGTCTCGGATTGTAACACACTAAAGTAATAACTGAACCTGTATAATTTATTTTGCGAAACATGAACTTTTTTTTGCAATTTATCATTAACATTAGCATATAGAAAACTAATTCGTGGAAATTGAACGAATATGATAGCACATTTTGTCATATGAAAAGCTGATTAAAATTAAAAAAATATACAGCACTTAATGCAAATATTTGTAAACACAATGTTTGTTGTCATTTGCGTTTAAATATTTCATTTGTGAGCATCTTCAAGTCACTCTGCTGATCTTCAGGGATCAGCGACTACGTTCTGCGCACTGCACTAAAGTAATTTCCACGCCTCAGTCGTGTTGCGAAATATTTTATTCATGGGATTTAATGCATGCATGTAATACTATGAGAGACTGTTCTCTTTTATGTTTACATATGAGGCTTTTTTTGTAAAACAAAACTACGCTATGCCCAATAAACACTCACGCACACTTTTAAGGTATAATGCCTACTGTCCAATCAAATGCATAATATTGCATTAACCATTTATTTAGCTCTATATTACTGAAATTAAAGACGGTAAGAACGTAAGTGTTTTTTTTGTGTGTGAATGCTTTATGCTTGTCGATTAACTTGAAAAACACACTCATTCATGTAAGATACTTTATACGAAAGAACAGTTACACAATTCCTTACAAGTGTACTGGCGGAACGAGCCAAACAAAACAACGTTAAAGTAATCATAACAACAAATCGTTTGTCATTGCCTATCACTAGTTATGAAAACTCGTATTTCATTTTGCACGCACAAAGTTATCTTAATTAAGATTTTGTGTTTTCGTAATCTATTTACTTTTATTGCAGCACTTCACTACTTTTAATCTGAATCGCTGAGCGCGTTAAAAGTAGACACACGAAGTTCTCTTCTGCTGCATTTTCTAAGTGCCATTGATAGCAATATTAAATACTACAACATTTGAATTTGTTTTATATGGATGCATGATAACGTATCCTCGGACATATATATTCAATGTTGTCATATTTAAGTCTTTAGCGGTTTTCCGCATTGTATAAATGTTTTGTTATGTGGGAAGCAAATATTCAACATCTTTTTGTATCAAAGTTTCTTTTACAAGTTTTCTGTAGATACATATATAACTTTTTTTATTTGAAGATACATCGTTCAATACCGTTCATAGATGGACCATCTTTTTTAAATATATTAATAATGTTAAAACCAATGCCCCTAATTCTTCTAAAAGATTTCCGATAATTATGACAAAAGTACACCGAATGTGTGCGTGTGTAGAATTGTATTCACTCGTCACGTTTTGTCATTCATATTTTTATAATCTGTCACAAAATGTACATTTGTGTCGCGTTCTGATAAAACTGGGCATAATGCATGTGCGTAAAGTGTCGTCCCAGATTAGCCTGTGCAGTCCACACGGCTAATCAGGGACGACACTTTCCGCCTAAACAATATTTTTGGTAAGAAGGGACTTCCTTTAAACGAAAAATACCCGCGGAAAAAGTCGTTCCTGATTAGCCTGTGCATACTGCACAGGCTAACCTGGGACGACACTTTAAGCACATGCATTATGCCCAGTTTTCTCAAAACAAGAATCATTTTATTAATAGTATAGTTTGGAATTAATATGGGCTAAGTGTGAGGTTCGCCTAGCCCTGAACCCGGTTGAACCCCCAATTGTGTGCATTGACCGGTCCAAAACGGGGGTCAGAGTTTTAATTATTGTATATTTTATTTTATTTCAGTCTCATCCATTTACATGTACAACATAGTATATACAAGTTATAAAAACACATGTATAACAGCATCTGTAAATGGCCATTCAAATTTGAATTATAAGAGACTATAAAAAATAGTCCATATAATACAGAGAACACATTTATGGTAAAAGATAGTACATGTATTACGTGAGTGAATGAGTGAGTGTTATACGAGTCGTATGAGTGGGGCTTAGGTAGGTGATATGAATACGAGTGAATGAGTGAGTGAGTGAATGAGTGAGTGAGTGAGTGAGTGAGTGAGTGAGTGAGTGAGTGAGTGTAGGTAGATGTGTGGCTGTTGAACCAGAACCCGGTTGAACCCCTAATTGTTTGCAAAACGGCGGTCAGAGTTTTCATTATTGTATGTTTATAGTTTGTATTATGTTAGAAGGTAATGGATAAGATAGGATTTATCTCATGCTATAGTTTCTGGAGGTCCATTTTGTGCATTATTGTTAAGAAATTAAACGTTCCACAGCTTTGGAAACGACGCAGATAAATTCAACACCGAACTTGTAATGGCGAACGAGCATTCGGACTTGAACTAATGTTTGTTTAATCTGGCACAGATATACAAAATACAAGGATGTGTTGTGCGTTGGCGAGGTGTAATGGAAATCGTATTTACTTTAATTAAATTAAGCTGTGCGTGTATATATTTTAAGGAACGAGTATATGATTTAGCACTGATAATGTTTTTTTTTTCAGAATATCAAATGAATAAACTATTGCTCATAAATAGTTATATATTATTTCATTGATGCTCGAAATATTCTTAATATTTAATTAAGCGACTAATAAAAAACGTCCGAGTTAATCTTCTCGTCGATGTCGGCATCAAGTTTTCGTCCTGGTGTGCGCATAACGTGCATCTTCAATAATTCTGTTGAAACCGCGCACTTGCCTTGCAATAGTTGGTATGTAATAGCTCAACGCGGACTTAAACAACGAAATAAATTCAAATATTGACAATGTGGTCCGGAAATAACTTGTTACTCTGATCGTACACAGAGGAAACCTAAATAAGGATCGTCGCTCAGCTTATATCACTAATATCACTTTGCGAATCAGGTGATTTATTTATAGTCATCATGCCCTCGTGTCACCTCTAAAGGAACGTTTTGGGGTTGTTAGTGCGTGTGCTCTGGGCAATAACTGATCGGTATTTTGCATACTCTATTTAACGGAAGTAAAACGAAAAGTGACTGAAGTGTGCTATGTAGCTACAAAAATATTGCCATTTATTAAGGCAAGTGGAATTTAGGCGATAAGATCATTCAACAGGCACATCGGAATGCTAATTATTCAAGCACGCACGTTCTTTTCTCAAGTTTTGTAGATTGGCAGTTTCCAAACTACTGTTTTTAAGGTTTAATTCTGTTTTTATTCTAAATAAAAAAGTATCTTCAATAATATTTCCCGGGATATTAGCGGATGTGCTTTAAACAAAATAACTCGAAGGTATTTTGCAGTTTTGATGATCTAAAAATATATCTTTTAGTCACTAATCGATTTACTATTTTACTGAATTAACATTCTTGGTAACTACAGATATAGCAATAACATTCCGGTTTACGCGCTGCAGTCGCTGAGTTTCTTCACCTGCAGATTTCGTGTGTGTTATACCGGTTCAACATCTAGAGCGACACTTTTTTTATCGCATTTCATTGAAAACCGGCTTTTAATCGTGCTATTATTTTGCGTTATTGGTGATCTTATACTATTGCTACACTTGCCGACACCTCGTCAGCTTTCTCGCCACTTACTGCTCCACGTGCAGTCCCGAGCCCGTCAGTGGACACAAACACGTCACCTACCAAAAACAGGCATGGCAACGAAATATCGAAAATATTCATTTCCTTACGTGGGTGTTATGAAACTTTGTGAACTATCTAGAAATCATTTGCCAAATCATAATGAAACTATCACAACTTGTGCTCATGATATTTAAACTTAATTAGAAATTGCTTCTGTCCGTTCCAAAAAGACGACTTAAGGTAAAAGTAGTTTAGGAAGGGATTATATTGAGGTAATTCGTGTTGATCGTTCGGCTCGTCCGAAGTTTTAAAAAAGTTTTTGAATTAATACCCTGGGTTGAAAAGTGGCCCCTCACTGAGGGTTTCTTGCTTTATATGTTTGGAGCAAACACTTTAAAAATGTCATATCTAAAACCGCAAGGCCAAGAGGTTTGGTTTTTGGCATTTATCATTTTATTATTGTCCTCTGCCAAGTTCTTTTTTTCCATATCGTCCCTTGGGTAAAACTGGCCACCCCAATGATGAAGACTTACATATTTTAAAAGGTTTTCTCTCAAAACGTTAGAGCAGGTAATTAGTTTTTGTTTAACATCGTACTCCAGTCCTGTAACAACTTTGTTAAAATCATCCCTCTTGGGTTATTAGTGACCCCGCCCTATCCGTCACTTGTTTAATTATATATATTTAGTGGAAACATGAATAATATTTTAAAAAATCTCGATTCGCGAGATCAGAATGTCTTTACTTTTGAACATCCGAAAAATATGACACTCATCATTCTGCTTAAACATATAGACAAAATATTTTATTTATTTTGGTTTCTTGTTGCAGTGCTTGCGAGTAGTGAATGTGGAAACTCTTTAACTCTGAATCAAGCCGATCTTGGTCGTTGTTTGTTTCTCAGATACTTTCGCTTTAAAAATAGCTTTCGCTAAACAGTGTCTAATCACTATAAATAATCATCACAATACCCGAAATTGTTTACACAATGCACGTTTTACGGTCCCAGTGCACTGAAGATGGGAACGACTGTGAATCAGTGCCACTAGCAATCGATAATGTCAGTCAGGCCTTGTTGCAGTTTGTTGGTTTGTTTTATTATGTTAAATATGATGGGGGATATATTGAAGCAATAGGCTGTATCGACCAATCCCGAAGATCAACAAGAAAGCAAATATATAAATGCATTATAAACAAGAGATGTGTTTGTAAGAAACACAATGCCCCTTCTGCGCCGCTTTGAAGCCATATCTTTGACCTTGAAGGATGACCTTGACCGTTCACCACTCAAAATGTGCAGGTCCATGAGATACACATGCATGCCAAATATCAAGTGTCTATCTTTAATATTGCAAAAGTTATGACCAATGTTTAAGTTTTCGGACGGGCGGACGGACAGACGGACGGATTGACGGACAGTTCAAAAACTATATGCCATCCTTCGGGGGCATAAAAAATATTTTTTAAACTTACAATAATTTACTTAAATATTAATGCCTTTTGTAAAATAGTTGTGCCATCTTAAATAACAAATGACAACAAATATTGAACAGAAGTCACTTGGAACTTCGATCTGAAACCAAACATGAAAGACGATTTATCAATGTAATGTTATCATGTGTTATTACCCCCTAAACATACGGTATATAAAAAGTGTCATAATTTTTTAACTACAGTAAGTATGCTCGGACTCCTAAATTTCAGAAGAAGGGAGTCCAAAGAACTCCTTACTCAGAATAGTAAGTGTCGAACACTGCTATACGTTTTGTTGAAGAGATTTTTAACATATATACAGTTTGGCAACATATGGCAATGCACTTGCATAGCTGAAGTTTGATTAGAGTAACTGCATATTTCGACTCTTGGTAGAGGCAAACGATTTTCTATTTCCACTACACTTTCCCGGTGTATGTGGAGCACTGCAAGAGCTGTAAGGCGATCCTCGCCCAAAGTAGAGCGAATGCATGCCTTAATACGCTTCATAGGGCTGAAATACCGCTCGCAGGATGCTGATGTTGCAGGCATTTGAGCAATTCTGTGAGTATCAGCCGAATAAGTGGGTAGGCACTTCCACAAGCGTGCATCAGGAAGGGTTTTGGGCCGTTTGCCTGCATCCATAAGATATTATCGGAACTTCCATCGCTTGACCTCTCGGTCCAGCTGTTGGCGTTTACACTGGAGGTCCGTTGTATAGAATTTGTACACGGCCTATATGTATTTATCTGTGACAGGCTGTGTCCTCGATGGAAAAGGATACAACGCCAGTCATCATCTGACAACGTTTCAACCGAACAACATGGATCTGGATATGACGGTGGAATATTACAGGAATTCATTGGTTTGAAATACTCGCGCCACATACAAAAACACTTTGGTTACCGCTATGTACATGCACAGGAAACACTCAGTAACTCGATCAGACGGTCTTAACAATATATTGGTTTAAACCATACACTCTTGAGAGGTTACATTTTACTATTAGAAATGCGCTATCTATTCTTAATTTTGGTGCATTTATTAGAGTAAAAAGGCTACGCTTGCTTTCTTAGTTCTGAATATGAACTCGTCGAACACGTTCAATGTCTAAAATATTTGTTGTTTGAATTCTCTAGGGGTAACACCCAATAGCTTTCGATTTTTTTTCATTTTCGGGCGTTTGATTTTTTCGATTTTTCACAATGATGTGCAGGCACACGCCTACACTGCCTACGCGCCTGTGGTAAATTCTCATTCACATAATGACATAATTGCCATGTATCGTCTTAGACGAAAAAAAAAACAAGCTTAATGTACAACTTCTCGGCGATCCCGATCGAACTATATTGGAAAAATACAACGAGATGAAACAATATTTACACAGCAACGCGTTGTTTTGACAAATTCACACAAAAAATACTGCGATGGAAGACTACACAAGACAACTTGGCACTCCATACTTTTCATTTTGCTCACACATCTATTTATAGGAGGCTCTGCATATGACAGGTTTAAAAACCCGCGAGTTTACATTAAGCGATAGTAAATACTGCAAACGGCGGGTGTTATGCTACTGTTCTTGAAAGCCTTTAACAAAGTTAATTTTGTTCAAATGTGATTAAGAGGCAATACACGATATTGAAAATACGGCTATATGAACTTTGTAAACAGGTAATGTTATCCATAAATTGTATTTGTTTAATATGTTTGTAAAATGATTCTATGTACCTTGCAAGTAGTCTAATAATACTGATAGGTCGTGTAATCATACCTGTAAGAATTCAGTGTTTACACGGATAAGGGTACGTGCTGACGAGTCAACGTCTGAAATAGTTATAACTTATATTTATTTCTGAACTCTATAACCGATAGTTAAAGAGAGTTTGACTAACTGCCAATACTAAGCAGGATTTTCTTATCGCTACTTTTGATTTCCATATTGCCATAATGAAGTTTATTTAACGCGGAAATCGCGTACTTTCGATTTCAGTTGACTAAAAGTAAAATAGATTCACATATGGATACGTATGCTGGGTAATGATTCCTAGTTGTAATTCTATTAAAATGGTAGAAAGGTAACATTCCTAATATGTGATACAATGTGAAATATAAAAACAACACATACATACCGAAAATGTACTATTCATTGTGCACGCTTAATCGTCTTTATAGTTATCTTCTATTGTATGTGTTAACGTACAATGACAATATACATGTTTTCGATCTCGAATTCGTGGTGTATAATGGACACACAATGCTATACTAACCCTTAAGGAAGTCAAAATTCTTATTAAAAATGTGCACGTAGTTTTAGCTGAGGGTCAACCAAAAGGGTTACATTACATGCCCCTGTGGTTAACATAACCAGATTATTTTGGTTCCGTCTAATTTCTGGCTGTCGCAAAGGAAATGTGAGAAATGATGTTTTTGTACATTTTTGAATGTTTGTCGAGTATTTCCGTTACTTCAATGTATATGTACTTTTTTCCTCAATTTGGGTAATGCTTGATACAATTGTAGCTGAACTTAAGGGTAAAGCTAAACAAAATGCATAAAGAAATAAGAATGTTTTGCAGTATATTGAAGTACACATTGACACTAAATATAACAAAATAGGCCATATAGCAGAGGCATGTGGTAATGCCACATTTATTAATAATGTTGTTAATGTTGTAACATCGACAATACAATATAAAAAATGTTAATGTTAATTCTAATTCATACTGTCTTATTAACTTTATATACAATTGAGAATTTAATCAAAGTAACTGATAGTGTTAAGTTTTATGTAATCTGCCAATTTAAAATACAAACTTTCGGTAAACATTTTCCGAGCAGACTTGTCCAAACTAAACAGATAATCAAAACATATCAAACATAACTTTTGATCTCATATTTATGTAAACATGACTAAAACCATGGATATACGATAATGGAGCTGCAACTTTCATTATATATATATTTATTTTATTCAGCACATTCATTTAAAAACATTTTTATAATAATATATGTACGTTTATAAGTAATATAAAACATCACCTCGCTAAATCATGTCTTTCAGCAATAATATCATTTAATTGAAGAGAGTTCTATGTAGGAAACATAAACATGATCTATCTACAATTTATTCACTGTTTAACAAGGATGAAGGTTACGACCGGAAAAGCGTGCAATGTCACACTACACAATACTTAAATGAAGCAGATGAGAATTAATACATTTGAACCGGAAATTATATCTTGTAATTCGCCAACTTCAGTGGAACGTAACATTTGATGTTTTACATAAGAGAAGCAACAGCTCAAAATTAATTATTGATTATTTAAAGAAATGTTATTACGTGCTGAACAATAAAGCAACACTTTTGCTCTATATTTATGCCTGTAAGATTTTTTGAGGCATAAAGCATCCGTACTCTTGTAATTCCGCACGTAAGTAGTAAGTACGTTCATACGGCTGTACATACGAACGTACGTTCCTAGGCTTGTGTTACATCCCTCTTCACCGGCTGTTTGGATCTCGCTCAAAATGTAATGAGTTGATGATTGCAAAGGAATGGATATCGGCTGCGAACAGTCTTAGCATAATTATGGCTTTTTTCTGCTGTTTTTAACTGTAAAACATATATTTTGAATACTCCTTAAATGGCTTGGTTGATCTCATGCAAACGTTCGCAGTTAAATAACCTTAAATTGCAGACGATTCTTAAGAAAGATAGTTTTGCTGCGACCAGCTTTTGAAAATTATGTCTTGTTTTTCTTCTTGAGAATATAAAAGCCATTAACGTGTGTACACAGCTTCTCCTAACTGTTTGCCAGATTTTGCTCAACCTTTCAAAGCAGTAAATACAATAATTTTACCTCTCGACACTTTAAGGCCGTAGTTCCGCCTTTTTTCGGATTTTTCACTATCGGATTGATTGTTTCCCAAATAGTGCTAAGAGCTGAATATCCTTCGTGCGCAGACACTGGCAAGGGATAGAATTACGGCTGCGACTAATTTCGGCAGAACAATAACCTTTGTCTTTTCCACTGAACAACATAATTATAAGTCTTATAATTAGGAGTACTCAACCCCTCTTTAACTGCTTTCCATATTTGGCAGAACAATAAGGCCTAAAAAATAGGTCTGTTTCCTGTAACGTGTTGAAAAAAAGTTGGGTATGTAGGTAGTTTTTTTTTTACATAAATGAGTTGTTGTGTTATAAATCAACAAGTATTTCGTGAAAGCTTAATTAACTAATTGCCTAATTTCATTCTTAGAAGAGGTCTAATGAAGAAAGATAGTCATAGACCTGGCCCTTGTCGTTAATATCAAAGATAATTGAGACATTTTGTTCTGCGAGTCTTTGTTGTTGAAAAAAAATTCAGTGCGGATGGGTATTATTTTGTATTATATGTACATAAACTCTAGTGTTTTTCCCAGGAGGGCAAAGGGACATGGCACATTACTTTCAAAAAGGGCATTTTAACGCGCAGTTTAGGCAAAAAAGAGCAAAAACGTTCCGTGAATACCTGGTTTTGGGAGAAACATGTAATCGCATCAGACTCAAGGGCAGTTGTGGGAAAAACATAAAAAAACATAAACAAGCACATTTAATGGTAATTGATGCATTTAATTTACTTTAATTAATTAATATTAATATATTTACCTTGCAATGTCCATTTAAGTTCCATGCTGTTTCAGTTAACTGTACAGCATGACAAACATAATAAAGCAATATATGCATATGAATCTGATTTTACACAGATTCACTAACATATAAATGAAACCATGTTTGTCTTATCCCATTTTCCAACGATAATCGTGTCAGATGTTTTAACTTTGCGAGTAAACTGAACACTAACAAACACGCGCTTCTTTCCTATCTATTCGGTCATTCCTATCTATTCGGCCACTTTCTAATGATATAATAAACTCCAAATCCGCGTATCCGCACGTGTCCGAATTCTAAGCTAGTATACACAACATTCTTTTTGTGAGCATCCACTGATAAGATTACTAATAAATATGTTGTTGGTTTCTTAAACGTGTTATGCATCGTCGATTATCACATGCATTTCATCAATCCATTTCTAAATGTATTAGCTCCATCGTTAATTCGATCGTTATTTGCCATTTTTGCCGAGTCACAATTTATTTTCTGTATAGTCCGCCATCTTGCGATAGTTGCGCATAGAAATAAACAACCAGCCTCAGCCACTGAATAGATAGTTGGCACTGTCTGAGAACGAGCAATAGAACATATACTTTTTGACACGAGGTTTTTTTAATTTCGGACATTTTAACACTACGGCCAACAGACTGGACGCCATGTTTAAAGACCGGATATGCGCTCGGAAGTATGAAAATACACATGCACGGCTAAATTTATCGTTGTCTTCACGAAAATGCGGTAAAGTCAAATTTTTGTTGAAAAAAAAAAATTACGGTCGGCGGTAAAATCATACGGTCGGTCGGGTTACAGGAAACAAGACTTTTTTTTTAGGCCTAACGCTTTGTCTTTCTTTTTCGCTGAAGAATATACAAACCCAACTCTATAGTGTACTCGAGATTTTAATTGCGTGCCAGGCCAAATACCGCTCAAACTTTCACAGCTGAGTATCCCCAGATGCAGATGATCGTAAGGCAAGAGCATTTAATGGGACCCGTTTCGCTGAATTATGACCCTATTGTCAATTTGAGGCTATGTTATATGTTCATGCCCCCCCCCATTTTTTCCTGAACTCCTATTTAGATATATTTTAAGATTTTGTTAACACTTCAACAGCTGAATAACCTTCAAGTGTTTCTGATTGTAAAGAAAAGAATTTGCCTGCGACCAGTTTTGGCCTAACTATGGCCATTAGCTATTTTGTCCGTTGTGAACATATGGTGTCGAACATGTGTAGCTGGTAGGCATTTATTAGTGTGTGTGACACATTTATATAGTTTTTGTTCTTTCAGAATCATGCATTAAATAATCGTCGGCAAAGCCATGGCCGCCGGAATGAACGGACAGAAACTGAGTAAGTACATGTATGATTGCTTTAAATTGGTTTGTGTTCTACGTCTGATTAATATTACAATGATGATTATGATGTAGTTTATTATGACGATGATAAAGATGATGCTGCTTCTGAAGATGATGATGGTGATGGTAATGATGATGATGATGATGATGAGGGTGATGATGGCGATAATGATGATGTGAAGTTTACTCGCTAGAATTATTTTCATATCAATAAATTTAATATGGTTACGTATTATGTACATTTTCCATTTTGTTTCGACACTCCAGTAAGATGTTTTATACATGATAATTGCAGCTGACGACATCTGTCGTAGTGTCCTGAAAAATTCTCAGAAGAAAATAGTTGAAGAGATGGATCCAGAAAGAGTACTGGTTAAACTTCGGCAGATAGAATTTCTGTCGCATGATGATTATACTGCAATTAGGGTATGACCTGCATTCTTCACCATAAATAAGTGTTTTTCCTATGTATTCATATTTAAACTGTCGTACGATTTTGAGAACACATGACCAGCTTTTAGTAATAGCTTTATAGTCAAACGAAATGTGTAAAAATAATGACACTGGGTATCGACAGCTTTATCGTCAATCGAAGACATAAAAACAAAAGTCGATATGGTTTTAAATTGCATCTATTGTTCATATTTTGTATTTTAATTCACCTCAAAATATATATTTGTTGATATTTATTTTCTTTCCAGGGAGTCCCTGACAGGTCTAAACAGAATCTTAGCCTTTTGAGTACGATCAGAAAAAGCGGCAAACAGGCGTATTGCGATTTTAAGAAAATTCTTAAGGAAACCGGTCAGGAAGGAATAATTCTAGAGCTCGAGTCCAAAGAAAAAAAAGAGTTAGGAATCGAGACTGCGGGACATTATGTTGAACGGAAAATTGACCAGGATTTAGCAAGGCACAAAAGGTGGGTGGTAATTGATTCTCATGTTTAACAAGATATTGATTGTGCAAAACAAGGAACAACAACATCGATTGAATAATACCGTATTCATGTTTAAAAAGGATGCGTTTCCAACCAATATAGTCGATATGTCGAATCTCACATCGCTCAAAATAAGGTTTTGTTCAGTGGCTAATAAACGCGTACCTCTAAGAGAATATGAGATCACTACCATAAACACTAAGGATTAAATAAACACTCCATGTGTGACAGTTGGTTGGAAATCGCCCAGCAAAACATAATAGATAACAATAAGTGTACAAATGGACATATCATTAGTTATATATAGAAATAATGAATCCTCAGAAAAAGTATCAGTAGATACATTCTTGTCCTCAAGTATTTTATTTTCGGCCAATGGCATCCCCCCTGGAATACAATACTTAACGCCTCTTATTGGTATCTACTTAGCATATAATGAACTCAAACTGACAAGTCAAGTGTTTTAAGTATGAAATATATAGCGCATTTCAGTAAAATTTTATAAGAATATGCATTTTGTGTTTGCGTATTAACATTTTGTTATAATGTAAGCCTGTACGTACGTCCATGGGCAACTGCTTATACAACGCTATTTTTGCCGAACTTATGTAAAAGTGCCCCTTCTTAAACTGGAATAGGTATATATGAACGCTGCATAGCCTTTGGTTATTTATTTTACAATTAATCATATGTGATCAACGGAAACAGAGATTATGTTATCAATCAATCCATAACCCAAAATATTCAAACATCGCCGAAAAGATAAATTTTACGTTTGACAATATTAACGAGAATTCCATTTTGTTGTTTTATTGTTAGATCACCTTGGCAAATCGTGCTCAATAGGAGCTATTGTGATCAATCTATGTCCGGCGTCCATCGTCGTGCGGTAGCTGTGTGAAAGATATTTATTTCTTATGTATTACACCGTCTTTACGAAACCTGGTAAGAATATTTTTCTGGATAATGTGAAGACAATGTTAAAATCTAAGTCAAGTGGGCTCAAAAAGTAGATCACCACATTTAGTCGCTTATAATTTGTGTCCATGAACACAAATAAGCGTTGAATGTTTATTATGGCCTGTTGTTTAAAAAAAATATTATTAGTTTTATTGATCCAGTGCGTCATATATTTCATGTTTGAATTTACATGTTAACCGTTGAATGTGATTGACCATGTATGTTTACGTTGGCGTATTTTTATAACCAGACGAAAAAAAGATTGAGAGGGCGTATAATGGAGTCACTCTTTTGGTCGGACTGTCTGTCGGTTAGACGATCAGTCTGGCTGCATAAATAATTGTTTATTTGAAGAGCAAATTATGTCCACATGTCTCAAACTCACATGACATATGCAATATATAAGCACGAAGTGTAATTGAACTAGACAAAATTTCCAGGCGCAGTAATCCACTTATTCTTGAGTAACAGTAATTACTCTAAGTTTTCGGCTAGTTAAAAATAATTAAAAAAAATTCGTGTCCGAAAATTTAATTACGAAAATTATTCAAAAATTACAAGTGTCCGACAATTTTGGGACATAGATTTAAATATAATTATAATGAAATGAACAATTGCAAGAAATCAAATTTACAATAAATTATTGTGATTTATTCTTTTTTTCTGCTTTAAAAAATAAATACAACTTCACAGCTTTGCTAACTCTTGCCTGAAGTTATATAGAACACAAAAGTTAAAACAAAAAACATTCTGCCTCCTTAATAGGACGACATTGTTTCAAATGCTTTTGGATGAATCCATTATTCTTTACCGGTTAACATGTTTATGTTCCCAATTACGCGAATGTAATGGTCAATTGTCCTCAGGCGTGCATCTGCCAGGTTTTATAACATTTATCCGGTTGTAAAAATCAATGATCGACGTTTCACGACACAAGAAAGAAAAAACAGGGCCGACGTCTGTAGAATAGCGCGGTAAAATATACTGTCGAAAAATTAAGAGACATTAACTATGGATGAAACCTGTATGTCCGAAAATTAAGAGTCAATAACAATAATTATTTTTCTTAAAAAAAAGAGGGTGTCCGAAAACTTAGAGTGTCCAAAAACGTGGAGTAATTACGGTATGTGCAGTTGAATTTTGCCGGGAGCATGGCTGCTTTATGTTTAAGGAGTGAACACATTTATCAAGCAATAGCACTGAATCTTGACATATGCTATCGCATTGAATTGAACACGTGAAGTACGCATATTTCAAGTTTAATGGTTCACTAAAATCTGAGCAATACTTCCTTGTACTAAGTAATGAGAATGGCTGACATGTCAAATGTTAATAATTTGTGCAATAAACTATTGCAAAGTTCTAAAGCAATCAAACATAAAGTTATTTGATTGCAAGAACTGGTGCACAGGCTGACCCCTCCAAAGATTCGGGTATTGTAGAATGCCTAATTGGAATTTGTCATGCAGAAAGCTTCCATGGGTCTAACAAAGCGGTGCATTGATATTTGTAACCTACGTGATAAACTTTATTATTTAGGATGGAAACTAATAAAAAACCAGCAGAAAATCCATTGGAAAGTTTAGATCGTTCAGTTACTGTTGTTACTGTTGAAACTATACAGAAAGATTTGCATGACGGGCGACTAATTACGCTCGACAACAAAATGATTGAAGAGTTGAAGATGATTAGTTGGACTAATGATCAACTCAAGGGCGGTTTTGGAACAGTTTACATATGTAAGTATAATAGTAAATAAGGCAAAATTTAATTCCAGTAATATCACAATAAGAAACATAATGTTACCATCATATACAATACAGGGGAGTACTTACCTATTAACATTAACGTGGGGAACAATTGAGGACGCCACCTTTGAACGGTCCATGTAAAGGCACTAAAGGCTTAATGTACATACAGCCGGTTTGGTAGGTTGTTATAATGGTGCAGGTATGAAACATATAGCCATAATTTATTGCTTCACAGGCTTTTAACGACTAAATATTTTCTATACCTACTCTATATCTACATTTTTCTATACCTGTTATCACAAGTATTATGTCATTTAACAGAAATAAACCACTTTTTTAGCTAACAAGCGAGTTGCAGGATTCAAGATACGAGTTGTCTTAAAAGAAATAGTTTTGAAAGCAGGAAATTCGTCTCAAAATCGAAAGGAAAAATCAATTACAAATGTAAGTTTAATGTATTTGTTTGATATTTTTGTCGTCCGTATATTGTGTGGTTTTTCGAATACATAGTACATAAGAAGTGAAGCCCCTCTTGTATAAAAATGTGTTTTCATTGTGATTCATCTGAATTGATGCATAATTTTTTTATATAGATTGTAATTGTTTTTCTTACGAAAATGTGGCATATGCAAAAAAGCGTGACTAAATGTTAACATCTACGTTCGAGCATCGACATTAAGTTAAATCGCTTTAAATATTACTCAGTTGTGATTTATTTAGTTTATATGCATCTCTACCGGTTCCCGGGAGTATCTTATTGTAAACCTGTCCGTCGGTAGGTGGGGAGGATGATCGGATGATCGGATTGTACACCATTCGTATCCGAATGATAAATAGCGAACGCTTTGACCTGATAACATTAAATTTGCATGTTTTAGTGGTTGCATTAGCATGTTTGTTATTTGGGAAAATAGGATAACGCAATCGATTTTCATGTAAATAGGTTAATTGAAATAATATAGAAGAAATGAATCGAAAGATAGATAATATGATTGTAATAATAAATTGTTATTAACACCCGCTAGTCATTTATTTCAACGTTAATGGCTGATTTGCAATATAGAACAACAAGACAAAAACTATGAAAATGATTAAAGCTGGGGTTGACTGGTTAATTTAAAGTATTCGATTCTTACAATGGTTAAATGGCGCGCCGAACCTAAGCCAACATTTATCTTACATCATTTTTATTTTTAAAAAAATTAAGAAAAATGTAAATTAGATAGGATTTCAATATAATTATTATATGGTTTAATATGCACTATGACAATAAAAACCTTTCTTGTTTACAGAAATTTCAATTTCAAGATCATATATTAATTACACTAAATAAAGCAATGCATTTGGGAAAAGGCAATTTGAGAAAAGGCAATGCAGGGTGTTAGAATCACGATTTATATTTTGGATGTATATGCAGACACATATATATATATATCAACATTAATAAACTTTTAACTAATAATACCCCTGTTTACTATTAAGCTTTACTAAGTTGACTCTGATAAACGTTTTGCTACCAATCTGCTCTCTATAAACCACCTGGTGTTTATGTACAATTTTAGTGGTCCTCTTATTGAAGCTAAAAGCTCATACATGTAATATTCAGTATTATCACAGATTTTAACGCTATATTTATGCTATCAGAAAAAAAATGTCCAAAGATACTAAGTTTAAAGTCTGAAGACAGAGCTTTGATAAATGAAAACAGATCATCGTTTACTCAGCTAAACGTTTCACTACCAATGTTCTCTCAGCCACCTAAAGCTTATATAAAGCATTTTTCAAACTTAAATATCCCAGTTATGAGTAAATATTTTTATTTAAAATTTCGACAATTTGCTGCAGTATGTAGAAGTAAACGATAAAAATTTTCACATGTGACGACCGGATGTTTCAGCAGTAAAGGTGGAGGGTAGCCTGCAACATGCCGTTTGCGCTATTGTCCTCCTGAAATTTTATACGAGACATATTGATTTTATAATTAATGTTATGTTTTCCTGGTGTATCGAACCACCTTAAATGAAGAAATTGACATTCAATTAGAATCATATCGCGATTCATCATTTTCACGTGCAAAAAGATAAAACCACACCTACCCCACGTGGAAAAGCGCCTGATTGTTACGCCTTATACGGATTAATTATTTTATCGTAATCTTGCAAATAATATAGTCAAATGATGACGAGTGAAATTTTAAATACAAATCTTAACTCTTGACTTAGATATTCAAGTTTGAAACGTGTTGCGTTAGAAGTCTCATAGTGTATAATAATAATAATTAAGGGGTGTTGCGGCAGTTTATTTAACCGATGATATATTTATTGCAACACGGACGATGCCATTATCATAACTCAATATTTTTGTTATCAGTATCATCAGAAATGACCTAGTCGGTTCATAATACAATTGTCAGTGGTTCGATCCCAGGTGGGGTTAACTTTTTTGTATACTTTTTATTTCTTTCTCTAACTTAATTCTTGTTATATACTGGTGCTCTTTATTCCTGCTGTTTACATTTATCAATTTAAAGCATTTAAGCACAAACTTCAAACATGCCAAAATCTGTGAAAAAGAACATGTAAGATATTATTGATTAAGATCGAGTTTGATGCTGAGTGTATGGTATTATGTTTGTGATTTAATAGTGTTTTTATTAATGGCTTTTGGTAAGCTGTTGTGATCCCTGTTAAGATTGTAAACTATTTCATATGTTTATGCATATTTCTTACAATCTATATATCGGTACTTGGGTTTTGTCTAATTGCTTGTATTTAATGTAATTTGACGTAGACGGTAGGGATTGTTAAAACAAAAAACCTCTGTTAAAAGTGCGGTGACCCCCTTTTTTATTAGTGTTTTATGATGACAATACGTAGATAAACATATTTGAGCAGTTTCCCAGAATTCTATTACACATAAAAAAAATAAGTCCATTTATGTGGTTACAATAGTAAAAAAATGACGTTTATTTGGGTGACATAAAAATAATAAAAAATGAATTTCTTAAAATTTTACTCGTATAGATCTATTCCATTTTATTGGTATTGTGTGGTTTAAATTAATGGTATATGATGTATCTTAGCTTGTATAATATCTACATGTTGCCAATTTCATAGGTTATTAATCATTTTTTCGCAATTAGTGGTTTTTCAGTGTTATTGAAAAAGAACATTTAATATAATGGTGAATAAAATCAAAACAAGGCCGATGTTCTTATGTTTTTATTTCATTTTTATGCCCCCATTTCGAAGAAAAGGGGGTATATAGTTTTTGCACTGTCCGTCGGTCGGTTGGTCGGTCGGTTGGTCGGTCGGTCGGTCGGTCGGTCACACTTCATGTCCGCTCTCTAATTCAAAAAGTTTTCATCCGATCTTTACCAAACTTGGTCAGAAGTTGTATCCAGACAATATCTAGGTCAAGTTCGAATATGGGTCATGCCGGGTCAAAAACTAGGTCACGGGGTCACTTAGTGCATTTCAAGGATTTAGCATGGTGTCCGCTCTCTAATTGAAGTAGTTTTCATCTGATCGTTACTAAACTTGGTCAGAAGTTGTATCAAGACATTATCTAGGTCAAGTTCGAATATGGGTCATGCCATGTTAAAAACTAGGTCACTGGGTCACTTAGTGCATTTCAAGGATTTAGCATGGTGGCCGCTCTCTAATTGAAGTAGTTTTCATTTGATCTTTACTAAACTTGGTAAGAAGTTGTATCAAGACAATATCTAGGTCATGTTCGAATATGGGTCATGCCAGGTCAAAAACTAGGTCACGGGGTCACTTAGTGCATTTCAAGGATTAAGCATGTTGTCCGCTCTCTAGTTTATGTGGCTTTCTGATTTATTTTGATATTCTAAGACATTTTTATCCCCCCAAAGGAGGGCATATAGTGATCGGACTGTCCGTTAGTCTGTCCGTCCGTCTGTCCTTCACACTTTGCGTTTAGATTTCGAAAAATGCTCATAACTTCTATGTCGCTTCTGATAGCAATTTCATATTTGGCATGCATGTGTATATGGACAAGGTGTTTCCATACGCACACAAATTTTGACCCCTGTGACCTTGACCTTGAACTTAGGGTCCGTGTTTAGGTTCGAAGTCTGCGTTTAGGATTTGAAAAAAAGCTAATAACTTCTACCAAGCGTTTACACAGTTATACTTTTATGTAGTGACAAAGTTACAGTTGGGGGCATCCGTGTCCTGTGGACACATTTCTTGTTCATATAGTATTTGTATGTATATCTTAAATATAAAGTTTGGACAAAATCTATAAGACGGAATAAATCAGCAAAACTGCAGCAACACCCCTTAAAATAATTGAACAGAAAACATAATTTTGCCAATCAACAAACATGAATACAATTATCCCATTTCCCAAGAAGTGAATATATATTGCTTTGCATGTGTCGGTCGGTCTTTTCTTTCCGCACAATATCTAGAGATTACTTTAAGCCAAATCAAGCAAATTTCAGGAAGACGTCTACCGAAATTGAAATAAAAATATCAAAGGTCAATGTCACATAAGCTTGTAGCAGTAAATTAGTTACCTTGAGAAATCTTGTAATGATTTAACGTAAGATAATGACAATATTGATTATTTCTGAAAAAGACATCTATTGATTTAAGATCACCTGGTCAACGTTTTAGGTCTTTTAACGAGAAATTCGTTTTAGCATTTTTTTCGAGAAAGTTTTGACCTTATATCGTGCAAATCAGAATTATGATTTCATTGTTGGCGAGAACACGCATTTCGATGTTAATGTTAAAAGGTCAAAATTTAAGGTCACATAAGCGTATACCGAGAAATTAGTGTCCTAAATATATCTAGAGAATGCTTTGACCTCCGAACAGCCATATGTGTATGTTGTTTAATTGAGAGGAATAAGTGACGCATTAAAAAATCTAGTCAACATGTCAACTGTAAAATTCACAAAGGGTTGTAAACGGAAATTCGTTTCCACAAAAAACCTTAAGAACGCTTTGGCCTACAATTATGCACATTTGTTAAGTGGTTACTTTGCTGGACGCTAGTTGAGGGAAAACAATAACAATGTCGTAAGGGCTTGTATAATGATTCCGCACAATATAAAGAGAATCATTTTGATCATATTAATTAGTATCCTGCTGCCATTATGAAAAGCGTTGCATCATTAACATGTAATCCTCTATGATCTGTTTTTTGCGAAAAACAAAACATCTGTTCCAGATAGTTGATTTATCAATACATTACTGTTCATTGATGGTTGATTTATTACTGTTGAGTATACATGTTTAGTAAGGCATTTGTGTTTACCAAAACTCCTTGCCAATAATTTAAATACCAAACGTGTCTTTAATAGCGTAGTTTGTTTATTGTTTCCAATTTTTTATAGCCAGATCTTCATTTTATGTTAATTAAAATATAACGAGGATTTGAACTTACATCAGGTGAGCCTTTTTCGTATGTTTGTTTAATTGCTTGGTCGTATTCTTGATGTAAGAATGTGTTTTGCACTGCAGGAAAAGATTGCCTCACGTTTGATGCATTTTGGAATCGTCCCTTTGCTGGCGTATCATGATGATGATATAAATCGGTAATATTTGCTATTACGTAAGATAAATGTGAACATATTTTCATCGGACTTTTAAAATTTTCGTTATTGATGATAACTTTTTTTCGTATAAAATTATATTGGATTTCATTTTCAACAAATACGTTGCAAACGAAGAAACCATTCATGAAGTGCGTTAGAATATTTCATTTTGAACATCCCCGTAAACAAAGGATCCATAGACAAAAGACACGCAACAAAATACACACACATGAATATGACTGGGACATTTAATAGGAGTAGCAAAAGCAAAATATGTCACAGGGATACGGGACGGGGTAATCTAAAGCACGAGGGCTTTTACTAAGGCTGTTTTTCATAAGAAAAGTATTTAGTTTTAGTAGTAAGTCTGAATTTACAACGTGTACATATATAAACACACCATATTTAAATAAAGTGTTTGTATGAAAACAATTATTTTTAATTACGAATTAAACTTGATCTCAATTAATTGACAACTCACTATTGACATAGTCATTAACTATGTCATTCTATTGTTTAAATCAACTGTTGATAAAAAATAAAATACATCAACTGTAAAATATAGTAAATAAACGAACCGTTACGAACTATAAATTTCAAACGATTTCTTGAAGTCGTATTATCTTTAAACGCATGATTATCACAATCGCAACGAAAAGTCATTTAACGTTAATATCAATTTACGCTTTGAATATGTGTTAACTAGTAATAAATTTTTAAATATCATTTCAGAATGTACTAATATAATTATTGTCATGACGAGTACTTATTGGTATTTGTTATTTTTCGCGTATTGCAGAACGTATTATTTTGTATCGCCGTATCTCGAGAACGGCGACTTGTATGAAGCTATTGCCGCGGACAGAGATTGCAGGGAGAAAGATATTCGCCTTCGGTGGAAAACCAGGATAAAAATCATGTACCAGATTGCATGTGCTATAAATTTTATGCACACCGGAAATGAATTCAGGTTGGTGTTTCCTGAACACACTATCTCGTTATTTGAATAAATAAGTGACTTCGTATATTTGGTCAGGGCATGCAGCTCTGACGCTAAGAAAGGTTAGAACTTGAACCTCAGACTCTAAATAATCTACCGATGATTACCTTTTACATAATACATGTCGCTTAACGTGTTAGGGACGCATTACGGCATGTTCATTCACCATCACTCTGCTCGAGAATGTTGACACGAAACCATATATATGTTCTTCTTAGTCTTTCGTAAACTTTCGTTTTTGCCACTTGGTTCATCACAGAGGTGTTGGGTCGCATAACGAGTTTGCTGTCGAGTGCCGCCTTCAAAATATACAACGCTATCCTAATTAGCCCACTATCGGTTTGAGGAGTGGGAAGCTTAGAACAATTACATAGGTCAATTTATAAGCAGAATGAAATATTACATTGTAAACACATTTTGTCTGAACGTATATGAGTTTCTTATATGAGGTTCTTATGTTCGACCACAAACATCATTACTTGCAAGGGAATGTTTCAATTCATATGTATGCTATGGATACAAACCTTGGTTTTCTTAATCTATGGATTTTGTTTTGAAGGAGAACAGTGTTACATATGGATATAAAGTCTAAAAACATTGTCCTGGATACCAACTTCAATGCAAGATTGATTGACTTTGGACTAGCAAGAGAGTTTATAGACGATGACGCCACATCGATTGTTACACCCGCCATTGCAGGCAATCTGGGATACTCGCCAAACGCTCATAAGCTGACAAAAAACGATGATTATTATTGCTTCGGAGGAGGCAAGTATTCAAACCTGCACTACAAGCAAAACGTATGCCCCTCTTCGAAAAAGCGGGGCATATTGTCTTTTATATGTCAGTATATCAGGCGTTTGTCCGACATTGGACGGTTTCCTGTTTGCAGGATATCTACAGAACGCTTTTATTTCGAACCATGTACATTTGAATAATGGCTAACTTGGGGTAAATTTAGACGCATATCGACTTCGTGGTGAAAGGTGAAAAAATAAAGGTCGCATGGCTTTTAAAGTAAATTTGCACATGCGATGGATCTTGATAAATGCATTAACCTAGAGAACATTTAAGACATACTGAGACAGAGAAGACTCCGATTTATTTTAAGGTAACTAGATCAAATGTTAAGGTCACAGGGTCTTGTTAAAGGAGTTTCGGCTCTATGTTTTTAGAACGTGTTGATTTGCGTAACGATTACTTTAAAAGACATAAAAGCACATCTTTAGATTGAGGTTACTAGATCAAAGGTTTAAGTCACATGAGGTGAAAGTTGTATCAAAACATCAGTTTTTTTATTCGTGTTATCAAGAGAAAGCTTTGACCCCCTATTATCTAAATTGGTTGGCTGTCTACTTGAGAGAAACTTATGATGCATATTGATGTGAGGTAAAAAGGGCAAATGTAAATGTCACAACGGAAGATCGCAATCATTTCGTTCCCACATTACATATGACATATGATCAAGCGGTTAATTGGGGGGGAGGGGGAAGTAAGGCGACAATTAAGATTAAGGTATTCGTAGTAAATTTCAAGATCACGGGGCTTTCATGATGAAATTTGTTTCAACACATTATAAAGAGTATCTGTATGATCCTTTTAATTAGTATGCTTTTTAGTTTTATCAAAGAATGACCCCTTATCATTTTCATATAAAGAAATATAAGGTCGTTGTTACATGGGCGAATTTGCTTGGTATGATGGTAACTTTGGATGAAAGAAATACTCCTTTTGATTTTGATGTGCACTTGTCAAAGGCCAAGGGTACAGGGCTTTAACGTTTAATTTGTTTCCGCACAACATCTGAGGGTGTTTTGACCAATGATCAACGGTAAACGCTTTTGTATTAAACAAACACGAAGTGGATATTCAGCTGCACCGGCAGTAAATAAACGTTATTTTTAATGAGTTTTTTTATTTATAACATGGAAAACGATTACCAAATAAGGAGGAAATGGTGAAACCTCTAATATTGTTGTTACATTGGATGGGTCGTCGATTTTTGCAAAACTTGTTTTGTAATAACTCATGGAAATACATTCGATCTGTTAAAACAACATAGACAAGATTGCTACCTAATATTTGTTAATATGTTTAGCCCAATACCGCAGGATATGCATCATCCTGGATTCCTTCAGTGAATGCGTAGATCTGTATATAGATTCTGATCAGTAAATTGTAAAACCGCGTTGTTGTGAGCTGGTTCTATAAAGTTCAATGCGCCCAATACCATACGCTATCCATGTGTCGCCATACGAATGTCGTCACTACTCGTAAAACGTATTTTTATTTTAATATACTGATTGCTGGAAGTATGTTTGACGTATAAAACTACATTACACTGTATACCTATCATATATGTTAACAAATATAAAATACATTAACCTTAACAAACTGCTAAAAATTGTTAAATTGATAATGTAATTATAATTTCTAAATGTGTTTAAATGTCTTCATTGTTCAAGTTTTGATCGAGTTAATAACTGGCCTTAACGCGTCTGCGAGCGAGGAGGGCATTCCACTTCATGAATGGCATCGCGAACTTATAGTACAAAGACAACAGGTAAATCATACAATAATCTAGTTTGGTATAACATTACTTACAATTCGCTTTATTAAGAATGTCATTTGTAACATTATTTTATTATTTAGTCACGTTAAGTAAGTTTGACATTCTACGCAAAACTTTATTCAAATAAACTTATACGAAAGTGGAAACATAGATCAAAAAAAAATTTGTATTTCTAAATTTGTTAAAAAATGTATCAATGAAGAATTCTTAATTGTAATACCTGATTAATATAGTTTTGGTATGATCGTACATGATAAGTCGTTAAAATATGTTTGAAGGATTAATGACACATTACTTTTAGCCTAGTTGTCAAAATATACTTCCAGGTCTCGGTTTGGAATGAAACATCAAGAACAATTGTAGATAAGTCGTTGCAATAAAAGAAAATCTTTTTGCAAGCGGAAAATCAGAACAGATCATGAATGATTTAGAGGTAAGAGATGGGTGAATAATAAATCTGTATCCAACACCAACATAGAATATAAAAACTTGCATTTAATTCAATATTTGATTAGACAACAACATAGTTATGTGATGGAATGCTGAAGTGGCCGTTTACCAGCTTGTTTAGAACGTTTGAAAGAAACCAAGACTTCGTATGTATGACTTAACTCCATTTAATATCTATTTGTTTTCCCAGTAACAACAGAAATGAGTTTTCAAGTGTTCTTTTTATAATATTAGGCGTGATTTAAATGGCCATTCTATGTTATATATACTCTTCTACATATCTGTAAAGTTACAACAATAAATACTAATAATGAAACTCTAAATATCATAATCACGAAAGTAATTCTTATTAACTCTTGCTAATACTTTATTTAAGGCAAGCGCCGAATCGCTTTTGAAAGAAAGTACGATAAATAAAACAAAGCATAAATAATAACACTTATTGAAGCTTTGAAACAGTCTATGCAGATCGCTCTTAAGCCAAGAATTAATGACTTACATACATATGTACATAAAAAAACTCGAAACGTTTTTATTTAGAGAAAAAGCAATAAAAGCAATGAAATAATTTAAATTCGAATTAATTAATCATTAGTATAATATGCACCAGATCAACAAAAAAAAACAAGTGAAAACAACAAAACAAAAACGAGGCATGGTGAAATAAAGTAAAGACACGTATCAAAGAAACGCCATATAGTATAAATCGCAAAGTATCGTAATATATATCAGAAAGAAACCATTATGCATGGTGTAAAAAGCCCGATTACATAGTTAGGATGTATACTGTACAACAATTTTCGTCAGCTTGAATTTTCGTAGCTTTTCAAAATACGATCATTTCGTTTCACGGTAATTGTCGGTTTATGAAATCGGAAATAAATAAGAATGTGCATGTGTTTTTTATTTGTAATGCGTGTCCGCTAAAGCGGTTGGGAGTGGGTGTCACAGGGAGTCACTTCCAGGAGGTGTTGCCTGTTAATCACATACCAATACACTGGTTCATTGTTATGCGGTTCTTTTGACTGGCCCTTCTTATATCATGCCCAAAAACCTTTTCTCTTATAGATATGTATAGTCTCGATTCATTCGATTCCCCAATACATCCGTATAAACCCGGCTGTATCTATCACTATGTATCTATCTATCATACTTACGACTTTTCCTATCACGCGATCATCCTCATACTTACGACTTTTCCTATCACGCGATCATCCCGTATAATCACAACTGTTTTAGTAGCAAATCCTGGGAAATATGTAAGATAAAAGTTCTGACGAATTTCAATACACAGACATGCGCGTTTTTTAAGTAATAAATGAATTTTGGCATGTCTACTATTTAAATAATTGATGCTATGAACGTCCAATCAGGACGGGGGTTTTCTAACTGAACATGCGTATATCACCGGACGCGATGTATGCGCACCGTGTGTAGTTCACATTTTATACCAAGGCCTTTTGTATGGTTAACTTTTGCATTTAAATATATCCAGCAAGTAAAAAGTATTTCAAACAATAACGTGCCAATGAATTTATCAACTTTCAATACATAAAAACTTAAAACAAGTAAATGCAGTTAAACACAAACAACCAAATAACAATCCATACGTTTGTATGTATTCCTTTTATTGTAAAAGCACAGGAACAGTTTCAATCAGGTGTTTATCACAAATTATGATCTTTAAATTGAATTTATAGTCTTCGATCTGCTGCGTGATGGCTGTATAACCTGCAACATCCCTGACATACACACTGAACACACTGGGTAATAAAGTTGCTGTCAATTAGCGCTCTTACTTTTTGAACGTAATGAAGCAAACGCTTTCGATAAAGCTTTACTGAATATGCGTTTTACATGAAATGTCAAGTGTTATTTAAGTAAACAGTACCACGTACTCCCTTCTGTGAAATAGCTGATGTATGCATGAATTACGTAGAATATGAATGTTTATAATGCCCATTTTTTTAAAGCGAGATTATACGATTTTGTCAAATATTTATGAATTTATATAAAATGTGTAAGAAACTTATTATACATATATTTCAATATAAATTATAATAAAAGTTAAGAAGAACATGTGTCGAAAAACGCGAAATAAGCCAGATGTTTAATTCTGAAATCGAAAAAATGTTTACAGTCGAATTCGCCAGCATGTATATCATGAATGTACGATGTGAATCTAAACTTAGTTTAACGTTCATTTTAAATTTCTGCAACGATATATATTCAAACGACACACGAACACCAACTAATAAAAAGACGAATGCTTCGGTTATTGTAGGAAAATGTGCTCAAAATATCTTCGTCACAATCGGCTCGGGGTGCTCATTTGTCTTTGCTGCATTTTATGAAATTCATCTTCAATGTATAATTTGTCTTGCCGATTTTGTGATATTGTAACATATATTATCAATATATTACAATTCAACACATATAAAAAACGTATAATCTCGCTTTAACATACGTAATAATTCGTGACAGACATAAGTTCGTCGATCGGTCAATACCGAAATACACGAAAATTAATTACGTTTTCACAGTGTGCAAATACGACATTGTATTGATTTACACTTATCATAATTTCATTTTTGTGTCAAAAATGTACATGGCTTAACGTTCGCTTTCAATGTTATCTCAGTAAACCACCACGTGTTTATGTACACTTTTAGTATTCGGGTCTCGTTTGAATAGACAAAACAAAGATAATTAAAATAAGCAATTCAAACACAAATAAAGGAATTGTTATTGATAACAGAAAATAAACATTTTTTGTTTTTAATTCCCTACTTTAATTATGTTAACCATTAATGAATCAACATGAATATTGATGTTAATACAAAATGTTTTAGTGATAATGCCATCATACCCATTTTAATGCTTGTCGATTTTGTAGCACATTTTAAAAACTTATTTTATTTTCTAATTATAGTCATGTTATAAACATTTTTTTTAAATAATTGTGCAAACTTGTTGAATTATATTAGATGAAGCTCTTCCGAAGAGTTTCAGCGAGGTCATGCGATTGCTTTTAACTTGTATCCCCGTACACATCTTCAATGTTGTTATATTTTCGGCCTTCAGAGGCTAGTAGCAATATTGTTATATTTATTATTTTTGGAAATCATTAATATTGCTGGGCCAAGTGTGAGGTTGAGCGCTCTAAAACCGGTTTAAACCCCCAGTGCTTTGCATTGACCGTTCCATGGCGGACCCCAGTTTTATTCTACTATGTATGTATGTTGTTTCGTATTGTGCCGTACTGTTTTGGCAATTGGTAAGTTTTCTAAAATAAAGGACCCCACAATTGTTAATAATAAGAATGCAATACTGCTGCTGCAGCTGGAGTTTCACTTCTTTATATTTTTATGCCCACGGATCGAAAGAACGGAGTATATTGTCTTTGGCCCGTCTGTCATTGTATGTGTGTGTGTGTCCCAAAACTTTAACCAAAACTTTAACCTTGGTCATAACTTTTGCAATATTCAAGATAGCAACTTGATATTTGGCATGCATGTGTATCTCATGGAGCTGCACATTTTGAGTGGTGAAAGGTCAAGGGCAAGGTCATCCTTCAAGGTCAAAGGTCAAAAAAACAAATTCAAAAACTTTAACCAAAACTTTAAAAACTTTAACCTTCTTCATAACTTTTGCAATATTGAAGATAGCAACTTGATATTTGGCATGCATATGTATCTCATGGAGCTGCAAATTTTGAAGGTCAAGGTAATCCTTCAAGGTTAAAGGTCAAATTTATGGCTTCAAAGCGGCGCAATAGGGGGCATTGTGTTTCTGACAAAAACATCTCTTGTTTCTTTAGGGTATCTGCAGAAATCAGTCAGTTCCGAAATGGGAAACCATAGAAGAGGATATTCGGTGCGAAATATGCTTAGTCAATGAAAAAATGGAAGGTATATTGTTTGTCTAACATTTTTCATACCAAACACATAGGTATGAAAAGTGTTATTTTACATGGAAACAGCACTCAATTATGTTTTTTATCATTTAATTGTTTTTGTTTGTTTCGATTTAAGTAAATATAAATGTATGAACAGACCATAACTGATATATTTGTATTTGACGTTCAATGACACGGTTCGTAAATAATTAAAATACATTAATTTTCAGACGATCATTGTATAAATTTTGCCGACGAAAATATAAAAGAATGCATTCAATTTGGCAAATACTAATTTATTATGTGGTAATATGAATCATATAGCTTCAATACATCCAATAACGTTTGGTGTCACAGGAATAAATTGGTTTGTACATTCATACTAAATTGACAGTATATGCAATCTTTATATTCCCTTTGAATATTAACATAATTAAACGTACTTTTACAGACGAACTAGTTTAAGAGAAATAAACATTTTATTTTCGTATGACCTGTAGCTGTTCAACATGCTTACATTAATATTCAGACAGTTTTTTTTCCAAATAAAGGTCATCAAGACCATAGTCAAAAATATGTATGTTCATGTTCTTGCAATATTATTCACCGTTTCTTTACTTTTGTTTCAGTCAGATTCGAGGGGCATGACGACGATTCACCAATACAGCGAGCCTGTACGAAACAGATCCGCATTTGTTGCTCCTGTATGAGGAATTCATACATCAATCCAGTCAAGTGTCATACTTGCGGAGAAACAATTCAGCCTTTTATAAGTAAGACTGTTTGTTGAATGCACATTGCACAGGAGAATACACATTTATACAATGTCAAATCTTTTAAATGTTTGTTTCAATTGTCACAACTGCATATTTTTGTCAGAAATTAACCCAACAAATCAATTCACAATATGTGTATCAAATGAATGTTAATATATATATATATATATATATATATATATATATATATATATATATATATATATATATATATATATATATATATATATATATATATATATATATATATATATTTATATATATAGTATTAAAATAAACATTTGTCAGTGTGCATCATGATGAACATTTATATATATTTTGAAAAACACAAAACAACAAAACAATAGCAACATTACAGCACCATTTTCATTTGAGTATACATGAAGATTTAATTTTTTAGATTAAGAGACATATACATTGAGTTTGGACTTTCTGGCTGAAGCAACTGCTTTTGTAGCTTTATTGTGTTTGAAATATGATGGATGTATGTCTTCTGGTTATTTAACTTGATACATAAACAGGCGATGCATATGATAATATTTTACTGCACACCTTGTTATAGATGTGATGTATACTGTGTGATTTTTTCCGAGCGCTTCATTCGGTAAAATACAATGACTTTGAATATTATTTGCATTGGGTTTCAAGCATTTCAGTTTGTAAACATAAGGCTATATTATGGTTGACAATACAGATTAAAACAAATCTTTCCAGCCGAATTACAATATGAAAAAGAGGAAATTAACGCATTTCATTAAAATATCAGTAACAATAATTTTGTATTTATTCAATCTTATGAGAAACGATGTCCTTCCTGAACCTAAACCTTTTTCCTAAAGTGCAGGGAAAACGTTGTGTTTTCAGATATTTTTATATTAAACTTAATTTACCACGTAGGAAGGAGTTATGGTTATGGTTAACGTGTGAACTTCAGTTCATGTCCCGATGTTCGTGTGTCGCATTCACTCTGAAAGGTCTCTGAATTGTGTTCGCATACAAAATAAAACTTTAAATATAATAGAATTTGATATAAACTGAAGTCATTCCATTCCCCAACAGTTATCAAATTTAAAAAAACGTTTATGCATTAAAGATAATACCTCGACCTGAACATAAATATAAATATATATAAAAAATATAAATAAATAAATAACTATTTAACCTAATAAGTTATATAGGAAATAATCGATTTTTAAGCTGATTTATGAAGCCTGAAACTCAAACTTGGCGTTGAAGTAAAACCACAATTGTAAATTTAAATTAACTGCAAATATTTGCACGTAAATTATTTGAAGTAAATACAAAATATATCTCATTTCTGAAAGTGTAACAGGATAATGTCTTACACAATATATATGATCTTGAATTTCGACCGCGACTATGTCTTTGACACTTTGATGCCATTCTTGTTACCTGCCGCCGAATTATCTGAAAGCCATCCGGGCGCTTGTTAACGTCAAGACTGTTTGCTATGATTTGATTTCTATATTTGACATGGAACTGTATTATTGACATTGGACCTATGAAACAATGCATGTAGTGTCCAGCTTTCAGGTATTTCGGTTTTGTCATTGGACAAAAGAACATTGATTTTGTGCAAGAAACTTCGTGTCGTCATGCTTATGATTTTTGAGATTGTTATTGTTTCATACATATAACCAAGCAAAATAATAGGGCTTTTATTAACAATTTATATAGCTACTTCTTCCTGAGATGCAGTACGATGATCTCGAATTTGTTCTTTATGATTATGGATTCTTATAAAACAGGTTTATCTGTTGCGTGATTTTTTTCGTGCAAAGATTTTGCATATTTCAGTAATCAAATTGTATTCTAATATAATTATATATAATCTTGCTATTTTATTTAAATTGCGATGATAATTTGGACTTGTAGAAGTGCTTTTCAAAACGAATATCGTTATTAAAACAAATATTAAATATAAATGAATACTTTTTTGTTTGCTGTACAATAGTTAAGAAGATTATATTGTTAATAGCTTGGAAAGAATATTTACGACCATGAGGCACAATTCGGAATTGTATGACCCTTATTGCAGTTGCTCCTAGAAAAGACTAGACGTTAATCTTAATATTCAAGTATATAGGGCTTTGTCTCTAAAACGTTTTAAATCAAATATTATGTATACGTCATTGATGCTTGTTTTGGTTTTGAATCTTCGTTGCTAAAGGTACTATTTTCTCGGCCTGAGTTTAAAGCTGTTTATTTGTCAATGAAAATGTATTAATTTATATTTATTTTTATTTGATGCTATTATGTTAATTTGTATAAACATATAATATATATATCTTGGCCAAGTTTGAGGATTTGGCTCCTAAAAACCGGTTTAAATCTCCATCGCGTTGCATTGATCATTCTTAGGCGGTAACCTTGGCTTTTTATATGCCGTCAAATTATATTTTATAGTTGTTACATATGAATCACGCCGTAGTTTGATTAATGGTTTGTTATTTGAATGGATGGTTGATTTGTTGGTTAGTTGGTTGCTTGCCTGGTCGGACTGTAAGTTGGTCGGTGTTTGTCGGTATGCGTAAAAAGTGTTAAGGTTGTGAAGCGAAGTACCCTAAACGTATCAAGAAAGTAAATTGCATTTCAAAATATCACATCGGCATGGAGTATAGTTGTGCAAGACACCTTTTTACTTAAGTTGTTAACGTGTACCTGAGTAGTGTGCGCTTGAACTGGGCCTTTTTTATTACAGAAATATAACACACGTTTGTTAAGCAAACTACGTCTTCTGTTCTCTAGCTATTGAAGTTAAACGTAAAACGCATGGTATATGTTACAAACATGAAGTGTATATGTACAACACACATTTTCACGCGAATTGATCAACAAGTTAGGCTTAGCAGTTAAATGCCCTTGACTATAGCCCTGGTCATGTCTGCTATGCCTTTGACAAATCAGAAATGGGTCATTTTTGACATTTTGTGACAAAGGTATAGTACCAACACCTATCGCAATTCTTGGAAAGTGCTTCAGATAGAGTTGTATATATTTATATATAATTGTTGTTATGACTTTGATCTAAGACATTTAGACATGACTTTTTCGTTTGAACCTCCATTATATAATGAGTATACATTATGTCAAGGTTACGAATCTCTCTTCCTATGCCACCATTTATATGAGACAAAATAATGTACAAGGTTTGATTTTGCGCATCCGGTATTTAAATAAATTCAAAGACGGCCAAATTGTCATTCAAACGACTACTTAATTATTTCTTATAGGGTGAAAGACACAACTTAAAATATTGAATCAGTCCTGTAAAAACCAATTACGAGTTGATTTGTATATTGTAGATGCCAACTGGGGAGCCATTCTGGTTGCTGGGTATGATAGAAAAGCCGGCAAAGTTTTACAAAATGACATCAAAAAGTTTAAGGAAGTTATAACCTCAAAAGTACTACCAGCAATGTGTATAAAGTAGGTGTTTTGTAAGAATTGTTTGCATCATGAGTTATAATTAATTCGATAACGCATAGTTTAATATATATCATATGCATCTACGACGCACATGTACTTCACTTAAGGCACGCTCCATGCGATTTTCGATGAACATCACATAAAGAACGATCCTCGTTTAACGTTTAAATTCAAGTTATGAGCATTGATCTTTTCTTTACATAATACTATCTGATATTTAATTATCATGTGAAATATCTTCCTTTGTCAAAAATTTAGTTTAAGACTAACGCTTTAGAGCCGGATGGAGTTTTGTTTTAATCGTATGCATATTGGTCAATTATCCTGTGACATCCTAACACTAAACTGTCAGTTATTCGCGCACCATCTGACCGCACGGTTGTCAAATTCACGGTAGACCGCAGTAATTAGAACGCATAAGATAATCACCGACATTCCGCTCTATCATTCTTCCTGAAGTGCCGTTTAATATTGATGAGAACTAAGCATCCACACACGTGCAACCAACTTGCTTCGAATGCTGTTTCGTCATATACTGGGACTAACAAGTATATGCCATATAGTTTTGGCACGTTTGGATCTATTTCCTACTTATGCCTTGATGCGAGTTTATACGATCTTATTTTATTATTGAAAACTTATGAGTGGTTGATACATCAATGAACTCTAATTATAGTCCATATAAATGTATCAGACAATCAATGAAATAAGTAGTGGTAAAAACCAGCAATTGTCTCCTGATAGAGTTTGTGGGCTTTCGTTGTTTGTTATATTATATTATTACAAGCAGTTTTGCTTGCACAGTAGATCATTAATTCATATACAAAAGCGTGTACACTAATGGGAAATCTCCATTGTTACAACAGAGCTGATGATACGATACATAGATAAATTTCGGATTATGAAACAATTACTGGTTAACGTATCGTTATTGGCACGGCCATTATAAATTTGATTTAAGTAATACAGATTTGATTTATATATTATATATTTCATATAACACTCCGTATTCATAATTTTGTTTCGATATAAGATTAAAAAATAAGATAATGACATTTCATTCGCACGTACTCGCTTTTACATATAATTTCACTTGTTTTTTTTTAAATGTTACAGAAACAGTTTTCGTGAAAGTCAATGACGGCAACGTGCATTGTCACGTATTTGTAGCTCTTATGGCGGATGGTACATAATACAATGTATTCCTTTCGTCTGTCTGCCATGTAATGAAGTTCATAGTAAATTACAATTAATTTCTTTGGGAACACGTGTACGGTTTCGAGCTTCATAAAACATTTAACTCCGAATTAATTTGCATTGATATTTTGCAAGTAGGTTTTGAGTGTTTAAATGGTTTTACGAAAAACCTTTTTCCACAGTCATAAACGAAAACATGGCTTACCTTCATGAATTATTTTCGAACCTATTTCCCGAAGTGATGTGTCGTTGTTACATAACATTCTTTTCGTTGCCTTATTGCTCTCAATTGCGCACCATCTTTTTCGACCGTAAAGCATTAACTGATTCCCAAGGAATTTCTGGAAAAAAATCCTTTAAAAAAATGTGTATCCTGAAATTACAGTCCAATATCATCTTTAAAATAACCTGGTACTACAGGACTTTCCCTTGGTTTATATTTAATGCTGTTCCCAAAACAAAATGTTCACAACTGTATATGATATGTGCGTCGCTGCTGCCGCTCTACTTTCTCTTTGTAAATTTTTATGATTAAATCGGCAAAGCGTGTCATCTATTCTTGGAAATGAAATGATAAGCCTAATGATCATCCAATGTAATATTCAGGTAGTTTTGCTTTTTATTAAGACAAAATATAAGCGGTATTTACAGTGATACAAAGCCAAACTATTGGACAAAATGTATAACGATAATGCTTAGCCGTATGTGTATTCGAACAAATTGAATAAGGAGCGTAACACATCAACACTAAAACAAGTAAAAGTTAACTTACCAGATTTTTTATAGTATACATTATAACGTTACAAATTCGTATGTTGATGTTTAAATATAATTTAAAATGTTTGCATATATGCGAATATCCAACAACGATTACTCAAAAACTTATATGCATAATTTACATCTATGTATTGTGGATCAATTTCTATATTGTTCACATTTTACCATGCATTTCTTTGTTTTACAATAGAAAAATCGACATTATACGAACGGTTGAACAAATGCATCTGTTTAAATGTTCATAAATGACTATGTAGACTTCTTTTATTATATTTATATATTTTAAACATCTCAGTTCACTTACACCTCATAAATGCACCTGAAGACATTAAAACATTTTGGAATAATGATGTTTACTTTCTTATTATCGATTATCTGTCATATTCCACCTTCTTTTCTTCACTCTTCATGAAACGGAAAACAACAATATTCTGATAATTTATCTGGTAATTTAAAAAATCTGGTCATGTGAGGACATCACTATACTAATTTTAAGAATGAACGTAGTGATATATGATGCGGCACATATTTAGTCTTGTCAATATTACACTTGCAGAAAAAGGTTTGTTTTTACATTGCATATATATATTATTTCTATTGATTATTTTCAGTCCCGACAATGTAATAATTCTTGCCGAAGACATGCATGGCATTACAGCTGATAAACTGGATGGGGCATTTGATGATCTTTCCAAAAAGGATATTCGAACTTTATTGTTTGTGTACTCTGGACACCACGGTGATTATGGATTTCAACTGGGTCCCAATGTGTATTACGATTTGAATAAAGTAAGCGAGAGAATCAATAAATGGAACGAAGGGAAACCAAAGTTTGGGAAAGTGATTGCATTTCTTGACTGTTGTGTTCCTGACAAATTGAATTTGAACAAAATTCTCAAGCTTATTCAGTTCAATGCTACTTCTCCAACAACGACTGCCGATTTGGATACAACAAAGGGTAGTCCCTTTTTGATGTACGTTATGCAGGCATTCACTGCAAGAGCAAATGGTGACATCTGTATACATAAAGGATGTAAATGTAGCAAGCATATCCGTGGCGACTTTATTACTATTAACGATTTGTGGGAGTACCTAAACGAACACACTAAGAACGAAAACTTGAAGCCGTTTATAAATATAACAAACATTGATATGAAAGGCACAATCTTAGCCTATAATTACGATTTTGAAGTGAAGTTCGAATTCACATTACAGTGGCTTGATATGGAAACATGGAAATTATATGTTCTTCCAAAAGACTTCAACGACTTGAAACAACTTAAATTGATACTTGCTCAAGAATTCTTAAGTGAGTGTGTTGTCCTGTTTTATACATGTTTGTTTTGTTTTACATTTAGAGGTTTGACATGAATACTTTTGTTTAAACATTGTGAAATATAAGCAAAATGAAACTAAAGTGAAATTAGTAGGAGAGGAATGATTGTTAACCCCTACTAGTCTTATTTTTAGGCCAGTGGGCACGCCTTTAAAATATATACAGCACACAAAGAAAACATTACATACGTATAATAACTGAGATAAGGTTTCAAATGATTAATGCGAAGAATCGGGAGTGTAGGCCGGTTTATTGCTAGTCTAACCTCATTCACAGAGTGTAGGCCGGTTTATTGCTAGTCTAACCTCATTGACAGAATTAAATACAAAATACGCACGTGAGTTTAAACATTGCCCTTTTAGCATTCGAACAAGTATAAGATAACAACTTTTTTCTTGTAAACAGTATTCATTCCATTGAACAATTAACTCTAGACCCTCTTGTTGCACCTCAGGAAGAAGCAGATTTAAACAACATCGAATGCGTATTTGTTTAAAAAATCTATAAAAAAAAATATTTTTATTCCAAAAATGTTTTAGCAGTTGGTTTGTACTTTTATTTTAAACACATTAACTGAATTAAGGAGATAAATCTTACATCACATCACTTTGATATCAATATGTTCATTTTTCGTATATTAAATGCTGCTTAGTACTTTTGCAAACCATCCTCATGATTTATGTTTTAATTCATGTACATGTTTAAAAGCGAGGCAAATTAGAAAAACACGTCTTGGTGTTTGTTCTAAAAAATATTAGTTATTATATCTTACATTCACTGAAAAATGTATCTCTGTTACTTTTTGACATGCTTTTCATGGTTTCAGAACACGTGTATGATATTAATCCAGAGGGCAGCGATGCGCGTTCTAAATTTGCCAAAATCATCAGTTTAGAAATACAAACTGGGCCTAACACCACGATAGAAATTGACTCCGTTGAGCTTTTGGTGTTATATTGGACCTCTAAACGTCAGTTGCGATGCGTGGCCCGTCGGCTACAGAACGTAAACGTGGATATACCAGTTGGGCGGTGCTTCAAAAATGTTCCAGACATACTAGTTGTACACCAGAAAATTCTTCAGCAATGTGAAATAACGGTAATAAATTAATACTAAACAAGCACGATTTATTTTGGGGGTGTTGATGAGTTACTTGAATCACCCTTGTGGTTGGTTGTTTGTTTTTGTGTGTCGAAAACTAGTCTTACAGTAAATGCATACAAACACAAATTTAGTATAAAAGTATAATGTTTTAGTGCAAAACATAAACTTCGTGTTAAGCGCTATATTTTTCATAGTTATGTGCCCTTGAAATAACGCTAATTTCGGACACTTACATCGTAGAACATGTGAACTTTGTGTCAAGAACAAGTCTCTCAGTTGTGTTCGTAAAATTATGAAATTTTAAAGATTTAACGTTTATTCTTTGTAAAAGTACTACACGTTATTTTAATATGTATGGCAAATTTAGGACACTAATTATTGCACATGCATACGTGGAATGTTCAACAGTTTTATGTGTATTAAAATGAAACTTTACAAAAAAGTTGCATAACATTATTTTGTTTATGTCACAATGCTTGTTGCATATGTGTGTTCTTTAGCTGTGGATAATGACTCAATTTATCTACGTAAATCTGTGTGGAATCATATACGATCCATGGGAAGAATCGAACGATATGATTTTGAAATTCATTTTACATATAATCAACGTCTTTTCCTGCTTGCAACTAGCAATTACGGGGTATCTGTCATATGTACTAATTGTTAAGTTTCAAACTGAATTTAAAATTACTCGTGTCTGTTTAAAAAGCAAAGTTTTATTGGCAAAATCTAGCGTTCTCTTTAAATGAAATATTTTATTATATTAAAGTGATTCTAATGTTTGTTTTTCAAATACGGTACACAGTTTATGTTAATGTATTTGTTTTTGTAATAATCTACTGTTTATCTTAGGAGCAACAGTTGACTACTTCTAACCTTCGGAAGTACAGACAAGAACTGGAAAATAACACAGGCTACGATGACTACAGAAAAGCCTTGGAATTTAGTATATGTCATGCATACACACAGGTACATCGGTTTCTTTACATCGCCATAAATATGTATTTCTGTATATTGATAGTTTTGTTAGATTATTTTATTGTTATATTAAATGCCAAAACATGACTTATGCCTAGATGTGACATATGTTACAGTCAATTGGGATTGCTATGTCTTCACAACTAATTAACGTTTATCTTATCAAGTTTTGTATATGAAAACGTAAATAATAATGCGTTAATATCCATGATACTACATCTGTATGAAACCAGTGTTTTGCGAATTTTGCTGATTCATATGAGCAGAAAGTTTTTTCAAATCAGTTAAATTTTGTGTGTTATACTTCAGCAGCAATTCGTATCAAGCATTGCACACATTTGTATACTTTCGAGTTCTCTTTTGAAGCAGATTATTTAGTTAAGCAAATTATGTATTTCACATGATAACAGTCCTTTCTCTTTTTGAAAGTTTAGCAACTTAAAGCGAGCTTTTTTTTAAACAATATCATGCTCAGTCTAGTTTAATTTGTAATTTAAAATAGTGTTATATGTATTTCAGTTACTACACAACCGTTTGGAAATTTCTTTTTTTGACCTACGAAAAGGCCTCACCATGGTCTACATGAATCTTAAAAAGACCGCTGACATTCAGGAAAACATGGAGTAGTAGTATATGATTATTTGTTTGTTTGGTTATCTCACCATATTATTTTGCGTGGGCGTAATATTTACCCCATGGTGTGCAATTTGAATTGATTTATCTCAAAGTTTTCTTTTAATTTGATATTATTTTGGACCCCAAAATATGACGTCCAAACGTTATGTAAAGACATAATGCGAGTAACACCATCATGAGTTTACGGTCAAAGAAATGAAGGAGTTTCGTCAAGAATCATGCGAATGTAAATATTTAAAAACGTTTTTTGTTGCAACGTTTAGGGATTAAATTAGTTGAAAGTAGAGTATATTGTAGCAAAATGACATATCACATTGTGTCAGTCATATCTTTCATATTATGTTTGTGTCGTTGAATTTTTGTTCGTCGTTAAATTACACGACCAGGCTAGTGTGTTCTTTGCACGAGCAACATGACTTGTGTTTTAAATTAGCCAATGTTTGTTAGTTAAACGTGACTTGTTTTGTATGTTTTAATCTATGTAGTATTGTCTATCTCTTACAATTGTGTATCAAAATAATCCGGTCCATGAATAGAAAGAATACCATGTTACTGACCAATCTGCCGACCTTGATACGTTACAATACACGTGTTTGTGTTTATCAGACCTTACACACCCATTTTAAAAAAAACACTAATAAAATGTTATCGCATCTACACTGCATTTATGGCAGGCATTAATATGCTGCTAGAGTGCGTTTCACTAACATAGCGTATATTCTCTTCAGATTTAATACTGTAACTTGAATTTAGCAATGACACTACATGCTTAAATTGTACCTTGTATCAGTTTAATGTCAAAAAAGGGGCTTCACAAATATTTTTCGATCACCAGTTACTAAAAAGTGTATATCTAAATAATTGTCTGAATTTTGTTTCGTTTCTTTTATGTTTGTGTTGATATGATTAATCTGGGGCGTTGCATGTTCAACCACTCACGCGTCCATAACGCTTTCCCAGGCTTTTCGTTTGTCCGAACCTGTGAGGGAAACGGACAGAACACCCTCGAGCACGTCAAATTTGTTTTCATACTCGGAAACGAGCGTCTCAAACTCGTTTTTTGACCAATTTGGTTTCTTTGTCTTCGTTTTCACGTCCATTGTTTACAGTAGATACTGTTGCAGACGATTACTTTCTTACGCGTCCGCGCGCACCTGACAGGCTAAACAACACTTACACGCAGCGTACATTTTGCGCACATTTTAGTGAAACGGCGTACGCATTAATTTACGTTCGGCGTAAATTCTGTGCGTAAACCTAAAGTTGCGTAAATATACGCTATGTTAGTGAAACGCACTCTTAGACCTTAAGATTAGAAGGCACATCACTAACGAGCTTTACCATATATTACTTTTATTTGCTATATCTATAATTAAAGCATGCCGAAAAAACAAGAAAATGAATAATGTTTTTCTGAAGAAAAAGTGCATATGTCGAGCCGTTTGTACAGGTTCCTTCATTACCATACACCTGACAAGGATGTTAGCTACTGGACCCATTCGTATAGGCGGCTGTACATCTGAACGGTGTATTTAGACTTAAATCCTGTATTAAACGTCTGACATACATATATAGCAGTGTTAGATTTGTTATGTGTAATTATTAATAATAGTAACAGTAACAACAACACAAGACTTGAATTTTGACATTTCCTAAAAGAAACACTACTGTCGTTTAAATACTTACCATCCACTACTGAATGGGAAGCAAATCGGATATCGACTTTACTGGTCATTACTGTATTAATGGCAATGTTTGTACCTCCCGCGCGCGCTCAGAAATCGGAAAATCCCACAGCGCGCGAGTTTCAAATTAAATCTATTTGCGATGAAATGCATGTACATTGAGATATATTTTCATTTGTATTAATACTTCATATTAAAATCGTTATTTGTTCAATTCTTTTATTTTATATTTACCCTCTTCACATCATCATTTGACATGTCTTTTATCGAGCTTGAGTAAATATTGCGTTTCATGCTTCATGTTTTGTTTTAAAAGTTTCTGCATGAAATGTCACATGTTGTCTTAATAACAAATTTGTGTTTGTTAGCATTTCGAAAATGCTTGCTCGTTGGTATACATATATAGCTCGCCATCAATTTCATAAAAACATGTTACATGCAATTTGATATCAGACGATTTAGTGATTTCCTGTTTTTATTGTGATATGTTTTGATTCGCATTTGATTTGATGTGTAAATTGGAGACATCGGTAGTAAGTATTCAATTCAGTGATATTTTTATATCATAGTCATGCGAAAAGATCATTTGTCAAGTTGGCGAGTGACTATTTGTATACATGTGCCTTGTTTATAACAAGTTTATTTCGATACATATGTCTGACTGACTAATGGGGTTGTTGACCCTCTGGACTTCGGTTAGAAACCATTGCCCGAGCACACTGCTTAACATAAAACTCTGCGTAAAAAAGCCGAAAACGGCCATAATATGGACAGCCCGATTTTAAGGGCTGTACCATTTATAATACAAAATACTTTGCAGTGTGGATGCGGTGCTTTGATAAAATCTAGTAGTTTAAAAATAGCTTTACTTATAATAAAATTAGATGCGATTTAAACGCAATACTCAATATAAACTTCATATTGTCTGAGCCTAACGCTGTTAAAAAGCGGCGTTTGTATTTGTTAATAGGCTTATATAACGATGGCGCTGATTGGCCGTAATTTCTTATTATAAATTACAAGTAGGTCAATCCGTTTTAAAATAGAAATTTTCCCACAGCGGACGACCTTGACATTGCACTTTACAGAATGTAAACAATAAGAATTTCTATGCAGAAAATATATGAAATGGAAGAAAAGGATAATTACATCCAAAAGAACTTGGAATTTTTAATGAAATACATGAATTGTTTTATAGTAATCAATTTCTATGTTGATGTTATATTGTTATTCTTCTTATTATTATTGTTATTAATATGATATTGTTGTTGGATGTTTTTAAAAGGAAAGAGAAAGAGAGAGAATAGCCCAATTTTTATAAGTAAAACATACTGTTGTATGTGTCACTGAGTGAGTGTCATCATCATTACTAGACCCACTGTTCAGTATATACTGCAACGGGTTTGTTGGAGTCTTTAGACTTTGTGATCTGTGTTTTAAATGTTAAAATTAATATAGAATTACTTTAATTTTATGTTTCTATGAAAGAAAAGAAATACACGGAAGTGTAATATGTTGGAAATAAGCAAAAATTATTAATATTTTAGGATTTTACAGATCACAAAGTGGTTTAACATCGCCACTATGTATTAAATCCGTGGATAGATGGGAATTTGTTGTTAGAGTGATATTTTATACAAAGAACTCTTAGCAATGGAAAGATATAAAGATTAATACACATTAATTAATAGGAAAAAAGATCATGATTAATAGCTCTAATAAGAAAAGGGGGATTTGTATGTAAACATGAAATTATATAGAAATATAACAAAAAATTGTAATTGGTAGTTGTAATTTAGTTTTAAATTATATTTTGTATTGTAATTGGTATGTATTCGTAAATGTGGCACAATGTTGAACACTTGCAGACAGGGAATATAGCCGTAATGCTCCAACATAAGACCCTGTCTGTATGGAACCTCATGGGAATTGGGCTATGAAGAAGAGGCGACCCCCCAGAATAAGGGTAATGACTTACGTGTCGCCAAACGGTCACCTTTATAGGGCCACATAAAAATTATAAGTAAAACAATGAAATTTACAGTTAAAAATGAGAAAGAACAGATAAATTTATACATAAAAGTATATTATTTACATTATGAACAGTACTATATGCATTTATTTATATAAAATACAAGTTGCCACCCTGGAGGGTTAAAAGAAGGAGAGATTTGGAAGTGTAGGCTGGTGTGGGTGGGGAATAAACCAGCAGGGGCATTACCACTAGGTTGGACTAAGGGAGGTAATTGTGGAGGTGGAGTCTACAACGGTTGTTTCCCATGGACCAGAGGGAGTGCACGGTAGATGAAGAATAGTATGAAAACAATTGAAGGGAATTACATCAGTGTGATATAAAATTGGTAAAAAGACCAATTAATACGTCAATGCAGGCAAAACCCCACAAAATGCTCTTATCCAACCAATATTATTTAAATATAGGGGATAACAAGAGAGAAAATAGTACAAAAGTACATTATCTGCTATATAGAATAGCAATTTAATACAAAAATAATGAAATTTGCTATATAAAATAGCAATTTGACACAAAAATAGGGAAATTTGCTACAAAAAATAGCAATTTTAGCAAGAATTAAGGGAATACAAGATACAAAATTTGCTATGATGGAAAAATAGCAGTACTAAGAAAATTTACAACATTACCAAAGAATTGGTATTACCTGGATAGGGTTAAATAAGGGTTTTGCAAGGTATAAGGCCCTGCACTGTGCACTCCAGTCCGACATGGCTCTTTGAGTTTGAAGGAGAAGGGGGGTGTCAGAGGGGAAGGGAGGGGATGCAATGCAGCCAACGTACCCAGGTTACCGGACAGCCTCGTCCTTTGTTTTAAATAAAAACTGCTATAAAATATGAATATATATTAAGAAACTGAAAAATTTAAATGATGGACTAATGTCATACTCCTTTAAAAAATATTTTAAAATAAGGAATACCAGGTCAATACCATTGGCCTGATTTAGAAAGGGCAAGGATGAACAATAATCCCGTTAAAAACATAAACAAAGTTGTGTCAAAATGACACAAATCCAACACAATTACAATGACTACGCTAGATTTGTGCAAAATTAAAACAAATCAGTCACATGACTGAATAATAGGGTGGGTGTTGGCTGCTCTCCCTCCCCCAATGACCTAGATCTTGTCAGTTATCTGACAGTCCAGAAGGTATTTGGCGAGGGCAGAGAAGACCGGGCCCCTAGCTGCTCCCTTGGGGTCTAGCACATTGGAAAGGTTTAAAACTAGTCCATGGGAGTGCAATGCAGCTTCGAGGTGGTCCCTCTGCACCTTATGGTTTTGGCAATGCAGCAGCATGTGGGGCGCAGTGAGGGGTTCCTGGCACCTAGGACATGCAGGGTCTACACCGAGGACATACTTTCCCGCGCCACCGGGTAATAGGGTGGTTCCCATCCTCAGGCGCGTGATGGCTCTGTCAAGCACAATGCTTGCTGAGTATCTGTCAGGCGGCCTTAGGGTTTTCGCGGGTCTGGTAAAAGTATGTCGATGGGAAGCAAAATTGTCGGTCCGGAGATTCCACTGACCCACGACAAATTTCTTTGTCAGGGAGTAGATCTCAGTAGGTGCCAGGGGTTCCCCAGCCGTAGGCCCCCCTCAAGAGGCCCTCCTTAGCCCCCCTGTCGGCCTGCTCATTCCCACTGATGTTGACATGTGCTGGACACCATTCTAATGTGACCTTTAAAGATTTATCTAGGCACTGTTGATGAAGTTCCAAAATGCTAGTTAAAATATCAGGTCTAGATACATATGTAAACAACGTATACGAAGGAATCTTGACATGATGACCCATATTGATTTACTTATAATAATTGTGTCGCGTTCTGAGAAAACTGGGCATAATGCATATGCGTAAAGTGTCGTCTCAGATTAGCCTGTGCAGTCCGCACAGGCTAATCAGCAACGACACTCCGCTTTCATGTCATTTTTCGTTTAAATGAAGTCTCTTCTTAGCAAAAAATCCAATTTAGGCGTAAAGTGTCGTCCCTGATTAGCCTGTGCGGACTGCACAGGCTAATTTGGGACGACACTTTACGCACATGCATTATGCCCAGTTTTCTCAGAACGCGACACAATTCTTTGATAGAATACCTATGATAGGGTCATTTATATTCATATTGCGAAGTAATTAATAGCAATCATTAAATGTGTTGTTGCTTTTGTTTTCATATATTTCTCATCAGGCTTAACAATATTGAACGTAGTAAAACGTGACGATACACTTTTTTCAACAGTGACGCATCGTTTCGACATTAGAAAATACTCAACAAAACAATGTGACGAAAGACTATAGAAGCGGCCCTACCGTTCCATTATATTTTCGATGTGCACACAATTGTCGTTATCTATTTATAGTACGCTATACATTCCACTAGTGTCATATTCCCGCGTGTTTACATTTAGCGTTCGTAAAGACTATATACACAACTAGAGTTAAACTTGTCTACTTGACAGCCTTTAACTAAGTTACTTGTTTCATAAATGTGAATTAACGGCACCAAATGCTGTGGATAACATGGTTTTATAAAAAGATAATAAACCTGCTTTAAAAACAGGTAATGCTTTCTATATATTTTGTGTTGTTAAATATTGTGAAAAACGATACTATATTTAACGAATAAGTGGGGCGTGTGATTATAACTGCAAGAATTTAGTGTTATCGCTGATAAAGGTACATGCTAACAACTTAACGTCTGCATTTATCGTAATGTATAATTATTCCATAACACTATGTCGGATTTGTTAGTAAGTCTGAGCGAAAGCAAACACTAAGCAGGAATTTCGTAATCCTACTTTCGATTTCCATAATGCCACAATGGAGTTTATTTTATGCGGAAATAGTTTAAATTTAGTTGACTTAGGCAAGTATCTTCATGTTTGGATTGGTATGCTGGGAAAGGTGTGCATAGGTCATTGGGTTTATAACGTTCCATTTTATTTATATTTTCTCTCTGATTAGCGTTTCTTGTTTGATTTAATTATTTTTAATTTGTTTAGCAGTCACATAAACAACCAAGCTATGTAATATGGAATTTTTACACCCATTATTGCTGCTTCTTCCTGTATTTGCGCGATGCTTATCTGAGATATTAACTCTATGATTCTATATTCTCAAATCTTTTCTATAAAGAAGGAATGTAGTTGACAATTGTTAATAGTTTTATTTGATCGTTCGTCAAAAATTTGTAATTCTGTTACTCTTGTATCTTCAATGCAATTGAGTAATTAAATAGTAATTAAATTGAATGCGTTTTAATTCCCTTTTATTATTGTTTAATTTGAGTTACAATGCTATGACGTTAAATTTTATTTACACTTAAATGTATTATGAATATTGCTGGGCCAAGTGTGAGGTTGAGCGCTCTATAACCAGGTTTAAACCCCCAATGCTTTGCATTGACCGTTCCAAGGCGGTGACCCCAGCTTTATTTATATTTTGTGTTTATGTTGGTTTGTATTGTGCTATATTGTGCTGTATTGTACTGTTTGGGCAATCGGTCACTTGCCTTAAATAAAGGACCTACTAATTGTTTTTAATGAAAATTCAATACTGCTCCAGCAGCTGGAGTTTCACTTCTTTAATTTGTAGAATCTAATGTTATTAAAATGGAAAAAGGTAAAGTTCCTAATATATATATTAAATCAATTTGTAATTGTGAAAAAAACACATACATATGGGAGCATGTTCTCTTCTTTGTGTACGCGTATATGTTTAAAACAGTTATATTTTCCTGTATGTGTGCACGTACAGTAACAATATGCATGTTCTCGATAATGTCGTAGATGAAAACTGCGTACACAATTTACCATTAAACTGACTAGATCGGACCCGTCGTTAAAGGCCCTATAAAGGTGACAAATCCAATTATTATGCATATAAACTGGTCTAATTTTTACCGGATTTCAGTTACTCTTGCATAAGAAATGCTAATAACACAGCTTAAGTGCAACGTTGTCAAGAATTATGGAAGATATACCCGTTTCATAATCGGAGGAAATGTTTACAACTTTGCAACTAACGTGATGTGTAGCCCCATAGCGGTGACGTTTCCTAAAAATAGCCGAAAGAAAATTCAACTTTAATTCTATTTTAAACAACTTTTTACCTGCAGAAAGTAACTTATTAGATCACTACAAACGTTATAACCCTTTAGAAGTGAGTGATACCGGAAAACGTTGAAAATCAACGATAGATTTTTGGTGACCTGAGTCACTTTCACTTTCCCGAGTAAACAGCGATGTAAATAAACTGATTGTTTGTAAACACGATTGACTTGGAGGACACTGTATTTTGAGCTCAAAACAAGTAGTAATGCTCATACTTTTATGGTAATGTCCAATAGCATATATATATTGTTTTTTCATAACCTTTATAAATAAAATATGGAAAAAAAAATATTTACAAATCGGTAAATATTTACGGATCGTCACCTTTATAGAGCCTTTAAAGCATCGAAATTATTATGGTTGTTTTCTTGTAGTTTAATGTTTTACATCCAATATCATATAATGTCAGGGCCATACTGCTTTCGAATTGTAATGTGTTGTGTATTAAATACACACTAAGCTATTTAAACCATAACTTTTTGTTATTATATAATGTTACAAAGGTAGGTTTGGGTTCGTAGAAGTAACAATGAAGTAGATAAAAGTTCTAGTAGTAATTTATTCTGTAATCACTGTGACCATAGATATCACGGAGACAACATGAAAGAAATATAAACAAGGGACAATATTGTCACAAAACCAGGTTTTCAATAAAAAAAAAGTATGATAAAGGGAAACAACTACAACTCAAAATGTGCATTTCTACTGATTGTTCATCACAGTAACCCCCCTTGTTTCAAAATCAATCTATTTTTAGTCGTGGCGACCTTGGAGATATCTACGTAATTCTTTTGCGCGACACACCGCCAAATGATGGTGAACAAATGTGCCAAATGATTTTAAAATCTCACAATGAATGACATAGTTATGGCCCGGACAAGCTCATTTATGGCCATTTTTTACCTTTGAACTCAAAGTGTGACCTTGACCTTGGAGATATCGACGGCATTCTTTTGCGCGACACACCGTTCAATGATGGTGAACAAATGATCGAAATGATTTTCAAATCTGACAATGAATGGCATAGTTATGGCCCGGACAAGCTTGTTCCGCCCGTCCGCCAGCCAGCTCGCAACCCGCCCGCATTCGCCAATCTAATAACCATTTTTTTCCTATGGAAAACCTGGTTAACAACACAAATATTAAATTACCACATTATATGAAATATAGACTATGTGGCTATTGATGAATAGACATAGTATATGAATATAAGAGATATTTAACACATAACATACTTTATTAAATATATATCAAAATTATAATATTTTGTCGTCACCCAGTTGTTTAACATCATATGAATGAAGTCTAAACAAATGTTTATAACAATATAAAACACAAAACAATGCTACAACAATGATACATATGTACCTTTTATGGAAAGGTTGCTTACATCCTATCAATCGCTCTCTCCTGTTGTGACGGTTAGGACTGCAAATTAAGCGCATGTGTATAAATACATGGAATGTGATATTAAAAATAGATCCAAGAACAAATACGTTTGCCAGGCCATTTCCAAAGTATGTTATTTACTTTTAAGAATTTCAATCCAATCCAACTTTCACTTGCACAACAATGGCAAATAAATACACAGGACTTATTTCAACAATACATTCTGATAATACAATTGTACCAACCTTATAACTGCACCCTCAAAATAAAATAAACCTTCAGTGACTAAACTGACATCTTATTAAGTTATTGCAAAAGTTTAACCAAGGTTAAAGTTTGTGGCAGACACACACAATTACAGACTGGCCAAAAATAACATACCCCCGATCATTCAATCCGGGGGCATAAAAAAAGATAAAAATGATTCGACCACACTACTGAATAACAATTTAATCCATAAACAAAGTTATCAAACATAAGTGTTGATCTTATATTAATTTAAAAACAAGATAAGTATTGATGCAAAGCATCAAAGGGCGTCGGAAATTTCAGTGTAAAAGGCACTCAATGAAGTTACATGTGACGATTTTTTTCTACTGTTAATATTAATATATTGGCCGATTATTTTAAACAAAATGGAAAACGATACTGGTATTACCATTATCTATGATTTTGTGTTATAAGGCCCAAATAACCATTATCCATGATGTTGTGTTATAACCCCCAAATAACCATTATCTATGATTTTTTGTTGTAACCCCCAAATATTTCATAGTACATTTTATTTACATTGGTTTCCTTTTTTGTACTGGCATCCGTGTGCAGTTTTCATTAATGGAACAGAACTGTGTAGGTTTTAAAACATCTGGTTCATCTTGTAAGCGTAATTTCATATTTTTCTCAACTTCAAGGGGAGATGATTCTGAACTTATTATTACGTTGCTCATTTACGATAGGGGTTGAGTACTCATTGATATGGAAACACTGTAAAAGTATTACTGTGTTTACGATATACATATATATAAATAAATATATACATTGATCCGTAAAATAACTTCTCCTCTCATAAGCGAAAAAAAACGTATTACATACTAGTCGTCGCACTTCAGTGCGACGCCAATAACTAACCATATTATATGGACATACTGTACGATTAACAAGCTGGAACTCGCACATTCATTTTAAGGTTATTACATAAATATATATACACCGGTATATGCACTATAGAACATCATCTTTCTAAAACATCTCTTTTTACAAAACTGACGTTTGATTTAAGAGCGTTTCCTGTATTACAACACATAATTATGTTTATATTCAATTAACTAACAGGTAAATAAGTTATGAACATGTCCCGCTCAATAGTGTAGAATGCCACGTTACAAGATGTTGAAATGTATCAAAGGAGCATTAATCAATTTAGCCATTATAGTTCTGACTACACACCTCATAATGTCTATGAATGAAATAACTAGTACAGTATTCCCTTGTGTAATTAAAGTTGATGTGCATTTTAAGCTCACCAACGAAGTGTTAAAGGTAAGCTGTTGTTATCACCCATGTGCGGCGTCCGTCGTCGTCCAGAGTGCGGCGTGTGGTGTTTGTCATTAACTTTTAGCTGTATGGGCCAAACCATTTATCAAATCTTAATAAAACTAGATCAAAAGGTCTAGTTAGACAACATCTAGGCCGGGATTGAATATGGATCATGTGCGCAAAAAAAAACTAGGGCACCAGGTCAAAGACTACTAACAACTTGTTAGAATCTTGTGACAAGATCAATTCTAGAAAGGCCGTTAAACCGCTATTAAGTTCACGCGACCCATAATTTACTGTTTGCCAAATTTCTCTGAAACATTCAATTATTCTTTCAGACTTATGCATTGAATTATCGTCAGAAAAGCAATGATCAACGGAATGAACGGACAGAGATTAAGTATGTCTCTTGGATTATGCTATGTTACTAGTATTACTATTCTTTTTCTTATTATTATCAATATAAGAATTTTAATATTTATTTTATAATTATTAAATATAATTAGTATTACGCTTATTGTTGTACTGTTTATTGAGATATGTGAATATCATTGAACAATTCTTGATCGTTCGATATTGTAAACTTTGGGAAGTGAACTCGCTAGAATTTATTCATGTCAATACATTCAATACGGTTACTCATTATATACATGTTGTCATTTTATGTCGAATTGATATTGTGTTTTTATTTGATAATTGCAGCTGACGACATATGTCGTAGTGTCCTGAACCGGGCCCACAAAAGGATAGTTGAGGAGATGCTCCCAGACGAGGTGCTGTTTAAACTACGAGAGATCGGATTTCTTTCGCAAGAGGATTACATCGCCATTGGGGTATGGCATGCATTTACAAAACTTGGCTACACCATACATACGTAGTTTCCATATGTTTTCATATTTCATTTGTTTCACGAGTTTGATAACACACGATGATCTGTTTTGTAAAAGCTTACATAGCCAAACTGAATAAGGCAAAATTATGACACTAGATATTGACAGCCGAAGTGATAAAAACAAAGTTGATACAGCTTCAAAGTGCACTACCAAAAGAGAAGTATTGTTATATTTTGTAATTTCATTGACCTTAACAAATATACTTTGTTTGCTGTTTTTATTTTCAGAGAGTGGCCGACAGACCCACTAAAAATCGCAGTCTCGTCGGTAAGATCAAACAAAGCGGCAAAAGGGCGTATTGCGATTTCAAGACAATTCTTGAGGAAACCGGTCAAAAAGTATTAATGTTACAGCTCGAGTCAAAAGAAAAAGAGTTAGAAGTCGAGACTGCGGGACATTCTGTTGAACAAAGACTAGGTGAACGGAGAACAGAAAGGTGGGTTTCGATTATTATGGGTAAGAACTTATTTATTGCACAAAACAAGGAAGAACAACGTGGATTAATAAATACTGTTTTCATATAGTAGCATGATGCGTTTCGAGCGAATTTATTCGATATGTCTCAAGCTCACATCGCTTAAAGTAAGTTTATGTTAATAAACGCGTACTTCCAAGAGAATTTGAGAATACCACCAGAAGAGTTCGGAATATATAAAAAAATTATGGGTCGGATAGCAGGTTTAGAATATCCGAGCAAAACATAAAATACATCAAAATAAGAATACAATATAACATGTCATTGAGCATATATAGAAATAATGAATCTTCAGAAACATTATCAGTTGATAAATTTTTATTCTCAACTCTTATTTTAGGCCAATGAAACCCCACTAGAATACAGTAATGAGCGAAAAAAACATATTCTTCCCACTTAGAATGTAATGACTTACACTGACAAATCGAGTGTTTTGAAGTACAAAATAAGCTGCCGCTATCAGCAAAACTATATCAAATTAAGAATTTTCATTTCGTTTGCGTATCAAAGTGTTGTTATAATGTAAGTTTTTACGCACTTTTACGGGTGTCTGATTATACAACGCTAATTTTTGCCGAAAAGTGTATAAAATGCCAATTACAAAAATGAAGGTTTCTCACGAACGCCGTGTTGGTTATTTATTTGACTATTAAGTATATATGATTAGCGGAAGCAGAGATTCTTTATCAGTCGATCCATATCCGAAAATATTTAAACTTCGAATTTTTTATGTTTGAACATATTTACAAGCATAGCATTCCATTTTATTGTATCATTGTTATATCATCTTAGCAGTTCATGTTCAAAGGGAGCTATTGTGATCATGCAATGTCTGGCGTCCATCGTCGTGCGGTATGCTATTTGCGGCGTTCTGATTACTGTGTGCGACGTCAACCTTAAGCTCGTTACCATCAAAAGGCTAAATGTTTCATCTCAACTACATAAAAGTTTGTCAGAATGTTTATCTGAACGATATCTAGACTAAGTTCTTATCTGGATCATGGCAATTTAAAAACTACGTCACCTGGTAAAATTCGAGCAAAACATCGATAACATTCTTGGGGCCACAGTAATGAATCGATCTGGATGAAAAACATGTCGAAAGTTATCTTGAAATTTTCTAGCATAAGGTCAAATCTTGGTCACGAAAGCTAAGTCATCAGGCCAAATGTTAAACAAACCATGTTACCATATGAAAGACCATATTTATTACTCAATTTAACGAAATTTGAGCATAATGTTTATCTTGACAATATCTAGGACGAGCTCAAATTAGGGTCAAGCGCGTTTAAAAGCTAGGCATCCAGGTACAATTTTAGATAAACCTTATTACCAGTATAGCTGCAACATTTATTACACAATCTTGCTGAATCTTGGTCAGAAGGGAATATATATCTTGACTTGTTCTAGGCTAAGTTAGAATCATGGATACGTTCATCCAAAATTTAGTTCATTAGGTCAAATATCAGACACACCTTGTTGACACTTTTGACGAAAATTTATGTTTCAATGTTGATTGAACTTGATGAATGTTTTTCTTCATGATGTCATTCCTAAGTTCGAATCTTGGTCACACGCAATTAAATATAAAGTCACCGTGTTAAATCTTTTAAAAACATTGTTACAAAGCTACATGGCTGATAAATGACGCAATCTTGATGAAACATGATCAGAATATTATGTCGACAATATTCAGAACAAATTCGACTTTAGGTGATCGGCGTCTGAAAACTAGGTCGCTTGGATAAGTTATGAAAAGTCTTATTACCGCTATTGTCCACATTTATGACTCAATATTAATTAAACTTGTTTATCTTTACAAAATATAGGCCAGGTTCAATCTGGGTCATTTGCGTTGAAAAACAAGGTCACCATAAAATTAAAATGAAAACAACTTGTTACCACTGTAGAGGCCAAATGTATGAGCTCTTTATCATACATGTTTATCTTGTGCGTCTAGAAACAAGGTTACCAGGTCAGATCTTCCCACAAAATTCTCACCACTCCAGGACTAACATTTGTAACTCAAGTTTGATGAAATCCGTTGAATTGTATATCTTGACAGTATCTAGTACAGGTTTGAATCCATCGAAACGCTAGGTAACCAAGTAAATATAATAAAACTTGTTACCATCCAATATGCCGTATTTATGACTTTACACAACTTGGTGAAAACAGTTGTGTCGCGATTATGAAAACCATGTTTAAATCTCGGTCGAGGACGCCCAAAATCTTGATCCTCACGTGAAGTCGCGAAAAATTGGTGTCCGTAAACTCAGAATTGCGCTTAAGGGAAATCATTACCTTGTTGTTTTTAACTTGTTATTACTAGTTTTATTGATCTAGGGCCTCGTTCTTTTTTCATGTTTAAATTCACGAATTAAACATTAAATGTGCTTATCCATGTATGTTAACGCCGCCGGCGTGTTTTTATAACGCACCAGAAGAAGAATGAGAGGGGTATATTGACATCACTTGATCGGTCGGTACGTTGGTTGGTCTGTTCGTCGATCAGTCTAAATGCATGAATTTGTTTACGTTTGTAGAGCATATTACTTCCACTATTCTCAAGCGATTGATATAAAATTTGAAATATGTTATCACGAAGTTTAATTGTGCCTTATACAATTTTCAGGCACAGTGATCCACGTATTCTTTACCTTTTTGCCCTTTACTTTTCACACGAGAAAAGCTGCCATATAAGATGTTGTACTTTTGTGGAACAAAATACTTTAACATTTGTCACTCGATTGAATTGATACTTGTAATGTGTTATCATCCTAAAGTGAACATGTGAAAGACTCATTTTTCACTGTCACGTGTTAACTAAAACTTGAGTTATATGCCTTTGAACTAAGCCATGGGTATGGCTGACATATGAAATGCTTAAAATTTGTGTGGTAAAGTGAAGCAAAATCTTGGTTAAGCAAATATTTGTAAAGCAATTAGAATCAAACATGAATTTGTGTAATTACAATGAATGGTGTACATGCTATAAATAATTCACCCCTCCCAGATTCTGATATTCTCGAATATTACCCAATTATTTTGTCAATGTACAAAGCTGCCCTGCATGGGACAAAGCGGTGTGGTTACATTAGTAACGTTTGTGATAAAATGTTGTTTTTTAGGATGGAAACGAATGAAACACCAGAGCTACCTGCTGCAACACGGTCACCACCAGAGCCACCTGCTGCAACACGGCCACCACCAGCAGAAAATCCTTTGAGCAGTTTAGATCGTTCAGTTGTTGTTGTCAAAACTATACAAAAAGACCTGCATGACGGGCGACTGATTGAACTTAACAGCATAATGATTGAACAGTTGAAGAGGATTAGTAAGACTGATGATAAACTGAAGGGAGGATTTGGGAGAGTGTACATTTGTAAGTATTATAGTGATGAAGGAAAAAATAAAGCTCGGAAATAAAAAAAGGAGATACATAAGTGCAAACATCCTATTATACAGAAAGGTATTTTCCGATTCACAAAAACTCGAGGAAATATAAGATACCACCTAAGAATAGTCAATGCAAAAGCATGTTAGGCTTAAACGTGTTTAAAGACAATCCAAACCAAATAAGACTGACCAAGCAAATAATCTCATAATACATCGTCTTAATACCCTATAACACCATACTTTTGCAAATATATTGTATATTTAACTAACGGTAGGGACGGGTTTCACAATGTTCTTGGCTGGAAGCTTACATACAGTCATAATTTAAAAATTCGCGGCTTTTTGGGGACTTAACCTAAAGTTTGTATTGACATGTAATCGAAGTCATTATATGGATTTAAGATAATAATATCACGTTTTCTAGCTAACGAGCGGGCTCCAGGATTCAAGATCAGAGTTGTCCTAAAAGAAATAGAGTTGCAAGCAGGGAATTTGTCTCAGACTCAAAAGCTAGGATCAGTTACAAATGTAAGTTTTATGCGTTTGTTTGAAATTGTCGTGTTTGCCTATATTTAATGTTTAATCAGAATGTTTTACTTCAGAAGTCTTTTCACTTTTGTACACGATTATGCATTTGAAGAGTAATTCAACTTTGATTTTTGATTGATTTTTTTTTATTTGTATCGTTTATCCGATAAAGTTATGATATGGTCAACATAGCTTGAATAAAAAAATGGTGTCTTAATAATATCTAGATATCTAGATAACGCTTTAAAAAACGATCGCTAAATTCTTATGCTGGGAAATTGTGTGGAATACGTGTTTTAACAAGTCAAAGCGCGAGTTCAAATGGTCTTGTAACCAGAAATTCGTGTACACACAACTTAAGCACGCTTTGACTGATGACAATGCAAATTGATGCAAATTGGTTTAATTTTTTCTTTGGTTGAAAGTAAGACACCTATTACAATTGAGGTCATCAGGTCAATTAGCAAGGCTTCATGGGCTTGAATATTGAAATGTGTATCCGCGCATATTAATTAGTATCTGGCCAGTCATATAGACGGATGACACCTAATGATAGTCAAATGAAGAGAACACAGATCAATGTCACAGGCACAACTCTGCTTCAAGACGGGGAAAATAATTGTTTTACTAATATCAATTGTTATATTCGGCTAGCAAAATTAACTGCTACATATTGTTATTTGAGTTTATATCATAATACATGTATACGACCTGGCTAAGAAACGAAAAAATTAACTTAAACTCCCCATATTCTTGGTTATCGATGATCATACGACACAAAATAAGTATGATTTGGTCTTATAAAAATACAATTTTAATTTAACAATTGGATTTGTATACGATAGATCTTTGACCTTCTTTGTTGCCAGTGTGTCGCAGAAGATAGTCACAGGGCTTCTAACGAACACGAAATAAAATATGTACAATAATCTGGGTAAATGCCGTAAATACCCGTTATAACAATCGCGTAGACAGCCTTTTAAGTATATAACATACTTTATGAACATTTGACTTGTAATGGGTATATTACGATGCCGCCATCATTAAATGCGTTCAACGAGTATCATGTAATCTTCATTTACAGGGTATTTGGAGAAAAAACCTTTTCCAGCCAGTACATTTAGCAATATATATAAACAGGCTAGTTCATAACTGTACCGCAAAGAGTTGATTTAGAAATCATGCTTGCTTTGAGGTTATAAAAATAAATATTTATTTTTTTAGTTAATACACACGTTTTATTTGTTTTGTTCACTTGCCATAAATAAAAGACCCCAATATTGCTGGGGCAGCTGGAGTTTCACTTCTTCATATTGTCCAATTGTTTGATAGCAATACGTCTCACTATGGATTGCCGAATATAGGGACAATTAACAAGTACAGTCAATAGTGAATGTATGTTTTTCTGACTTCTCTTAATTGGTTTGACATATTTAGTTCGTTTGTCAAATAATGCCTTAAACGGGCTTAAAATTCGACGAGAACGGAAACCCATATTTTACCCCGTTCTTTTTGTATGCTTGGAAAACATTATAACGATAATTTACACTTCTCATTAGCCAATGTTGTTTACATTTGTTCTACAGTATGTTTGATGTAAAACTGTGTTTCGCATTGCAGGAAAAGATTGCGTCACGCTTGATGCATTTTGGAATCGTCCCTTTACTGGCATTTCATGATGATCATTTAAATCGGTAATAACATTTATTACGTTATACTAATATAAACGTATCGTTATCGCGTTTTTTAAAGTGTCCTTATTGGTAATAACATAGGTTCTTGTTGTGTTAAACTATTTATGTTGGATGTAGCGTTCAGCATGGCAAAACCACACCCAGATACGATACAATATCATAGCATGTTTCGCAAACCTCCGTAATTAGAAGATTAATCATCAAACGATGTACATTTAACGATCGCCCTACAACAAGATAATTGAAAAAAGCATGCGACAAAATAAATACAAATGTTTATAACTGGAATCTGCAATTGTAATAATGTATGCAAAATATATAAGTGTGATAATGGATGGGGATTACCTGATTGATAATCAAGAGAGCTTAGACTTTTAAGAAAAGTGTTTAGTATTAGTAGTTGGTGTGTGTGTGAGTTATTGTACATATTAAAAGTAAGCATACCTGTGTTTCCTTTATTTAAATAAGTTACCTGTATGCAAAGATTTTTTTAATTACCAATTCGGATTGTTTTTCAGTAAATGACGCCCATTGCTTTACTTTCGTACTTATATGTCATTAAATGTGTGATTTTATTTTTCAAATCAACTTTCGATAGTACGAAATACTTCAATTGAAAAACATTAACGTATATAATACATAAATTACTACATATTCTTAAAGGATTTCAGGAAGTCTTTAAACGCATGATTTTGTTTCACGGTCGCAATCACATCATCCGGTTAATGTTCATATCAAGTATACGCATTGAATGTGTGCTTGGGTAATACATATAAGCTGTTTAAAAACCATTTAATCATTAGTAACTATAATTTTTGTCTTGACGATACCTAACCAAAAAAATGGTTAAATTCGAGACTCACTATTGATCATGAAATTTATAGAAACCACTGCGCCAAAATGAACAAAATATTGAAAAAAGCACGCGTAGATTTTTATTCAGATAAAGTAACATCCTGTGGCCGTGATCAAAAGAGCGTGCACAAAATCACAAAACACTTACTAGATGGCCCATCTGAAATAGCTCTCCGTCTGGCAAAACATCCGATGAGTAAGCATAAGATTTCAATAATTTTTTCATAAATAAAGTTGAAGGTATCAGAAAAGATATCTCTGAACATTCCCTATCTCAAGCAAATTCAAAACAAAGTAATGATAATAACCCAACAGCAGAAACATGCAGTTTGACACATTTCCGTCCGACAACTGAGGAAGAAGTTAAAAAAATCATTATGCAATCCCCAAATAAATCTTGCGAGCTTGACCCTATTCCAACTTGGTTCCTGAAAGAATGCAAAACTGAACTGCTACCAATACTGACAAAAATCATCAATCTTTCGATGGAAACAGCAAGTGTGCCAAGATCCTTTTAAAACATCACGTGTAAGACCTTTATAAAAAAAAAGCCCACCTGAGATAAAGAAACACTACAAAACTATCGCCCAGTTTCGAATCTGCCATATGTTTCAAAATTATTGAAGAAAGTTTTCAGCAAAAGAATAGATGAACATTTGACAGAAAACAATTTAAATGAAGAAAACCAGTCTGCATACAGGAATTTTCACTCAACAGAATCAGCTTTCTTAAAAGTTCAAAATGATGTTCTACAACCATTAGATAAGAAAAAGGTCACTGTCTTTGTTATTCTGGATCTCTCTGCCGCTTTCGATACCATCGACCACATAACCCGTTTAAACCGCCTCGAACCACAGTTTGGCTTTGCTGATAAACCACTTCAGTGGGTAGCTTCCTACCTATCTGACCGCTTCCAAACGATGAGCATTGAAGGCAAGGTATCAGAACCAGTGCTGCTGACCTTCAGCGTACCCTAGTGATCTGGGTTAGGCCCAAAAATTTATACCATGTATACTAAACCTGTTGGGGTAATTTGCAAAAAACATGGACTCGGGCATCACTTCTACGCCGATGACTCGCAGCTCTACCTTTCCTTTGAACCCACCGATGGAGCAGCCCAAGACGAAACACTAAATCGAGTTGAAAAGTGCCTCCACGATATCATCTCGTGGATGAATACACATATGCTCAAACTTAGCACCGACAAAACCCAGGTCATAGTATTTTCAAGTCAAAACAACGCCAAGTACGTAGATGGGTTAACTATTAAAGTAGGGGACTCGACAATTAAACCATCGCATTACTTTCGAAATCTCGGTGCTTAGTTTGATTCAAGAATAAACATGGAACACCATATTAATGCTATAAGTAGATCATGTTTCGGTCAGATTAGGCAAATAGGTCACATCAGGCAATATCTTACACCAAATGCCACAAAATCCTTGGTCAATTCACTTGTCACGTCTCGGCTAGACTATTGCAATGCACTGCTATATGGAACACAAACATCAGCTATCAAGAAACTACAAAATGTTCAAAACACTGCGGCGCGTGTTATCACAAGAACGTCCCGCTTTAGTCACATAACACCGATCCTAAAAGAATTACACTGGCTCCCAGTAAAAAAAGAATCAACTTCAAAATACTTACCAATGCGTTCAAAGCCTTAAATGGACAATCACCTGTATATCTGAAAAACCTACTTGAAGTCTACGAACCAAGGCGAAACTTAAGATCAAAGAACGAAGCGACTTCATAAGTGATTCCAACGAAGATTAAGTCCGTATCATACGGGGAGCGAAGTTTCATGTACGCTGCTCCCAAACTCTGGAACTCACTTCCATCAAACATTCGAGGTTCTTTAACACTTAAATTCATTCAAAAAGGCACTGAAAACTCACCTCTTCCTCCAATCTTATGCAATATAAGCAGTGGTTAATTCAATTCGTCATATAAAATATCAATCACCATGAACTTGAAATAACCCTTTTAAAGGAAGCATAATTATTCCTTTGGGGGTTTGTGGACTCGTGGTAATGGTATCCTGACGTTACCCTTGTCTCAAGCAGCATGAACTTGAATTTACCCTTTTAAAGGGGGCATAATTATTACTTAGGGGGTTTGTGGACTCGTGGTAATGGTATCCTGACGTTACCCTTGCCACTGTCTCTGTTTTGTCTCTGGTTTGTCTTGCCGATCTTTCAACGCTATGGTTACTGTGCGTGTTTTTTGTTGTTTTGCGTAGTACTTATTGTTTATGTTTTAGATTTTATTGTTTCATTAATTGTCTTATAGCTATACACATAGGGTTGTTTTATAGTGTCTTGTTGATCTCTCTAATGTAGGGTTACTGTGCATTTTTTACGTAGTACTTATAGTATAATAGGGTAGTTTTATATTATAATTGAGTAGTTTTGATCGATTTATTTTGAAAACGTGTTGTAAAATGTATTCGTATCTGCGATACGTCAAATGTTCTTATGTAAAGCACCTTTGAACGTGCACTCTTGCATGAAAAGGGCGCTATATAAATCCGGTATAATAATAATAATAATAATGATGATAATAATAATAATAATAATAATACTTTCAGTGTCTTGGTATTTGTTAATTTTCGCTTATTGCAGGAAATATTATTTTGTTTCGCCGTATCTCGAGAACGGAGACTTGTATGAAGCGATTGCCGCGGACAGAGATCGTGAGGAGAAAGATATTCAACTTCCGTGGAAAACCAGGATTAAAATCATGTACCAGATTGCATGTGCTATAGACTTTATGCACACCGGAAATACATTCAGGTTGGTGTTTTCTGAACACACTATATGTGTTATTGGAATTAATATACGACCTCGTTTATTTGGTCCGAGCATGCAACAATGAAGCCACGACACGTCACGGACTTAAACATCAGACTGTTTAACAAAAGCCTTTGGAAAATGTATACATAGGCATAGTCTTGCATAAAGTCGTGTAAAAAAACGCACCAAGAAAAGGTCTTTCCTGCGATTCATGAGCAGATTTCGTTTAAAAAGTCGACTTATGCACTGACGTAAGGACGGAAATACGGACGAATGAGTGATATCCATTTACTTCAAAAGACCACAATTAAAATGTTTTGTTCTTGTTAGCTTAAAGAACAAACTTTTTATTGTAATAACTAAAAGTACAACATTAAGTGTCTGAAACTTGTTATACACATTGATCTAATGTTAACAATATATATGTATTAGTTGCTCTCACTTTTTGTCATCCGTTCTATCGTCCGTCCGTCCGTTCGATTGCTCAGTACTTACAATGCCTTTTTTCAACAGAGGGTAATAGTCAGCTCACTATTAGTACAAGTAGAATAAAGCTCACTATTGTAAACTGCAACTAAATACATTTTAATTTTTAAGTTAAGCATATCAACGTTCTATACACTGGTTCCATGTGTTTATCCGCCCCTCTGCCTATTTGACCTCAAAACAGAAATAACTCTTAAAGAACATATGTTCACACAAATTATTGTATTCATATTTTAAATGATTGCATAACTTTGCATTATGTACCTTAATTTCTCAAAACATCAAATGTAAGATGACTTTAACACGAAAGATATTGGTAATATGTGTTTAAGGAAAACAATTTGATTATGGGCTATACGAATGTCATATCGCTAGTTCATAGTTGTTTTCATCGTTAAGGGACTCTTGTATTACCTGCAATAATGTCAAAGCTTTGTTTTCAATAACTTAATGTATACAGTTATATTGAAAGACTTAACACAAAACACCACAATATTGGAAGAAACATTTAACAAAGACTTTAATGACAGTGTGGATATTGGTCTTTTATTTAAATAAAATCATGACCAAACAGTAGTGTATGGAGTTAAACATGATACATGTGAATTGAATGTAAATATTTCGAGCGTTTGGTATCATGCATTTAAAAACAAGAAGACAAAATATTGGTTGACAAAACGTGAGTAACACTCTATAAGCTCTGTTGATTATTTGCTATTCTGAAATTTAATTAAGATAAATAAAGACATTTTACTGCAATGGGTTATTTGTTTAATGTAGGTTATATATGCTGACATATTTTTACCAGACTATGTTTAACCAAATTGTGAACAATTTCCTTGATAATTCATATTAAGCAAGCCGAGGTTGACGTACTTTTAGGGCATGGAGATTGCTTATCAAACGTTGCATAATCTGGGTTGGGCTACTTTTTTAATTACTTTTTAATTGACTTGCGTCAACCTTTTTTGCTACACTTTTCTCAAAATCAGTGCAGATGTGGCAACAGCTCATGTCTGTTTTGCTTGCCTTTTGCGTACTCCAGCGTCAATAGCCTTCCTTAATTCACACCTTAATCCAATCTTCAGTTTTAATATATTCACGGTATATACGACAAGTACACATGCCACAACTCAACGCAGCTTAAAACACTTGAACACTCGCATATGTAAATTTAATAATCCGTTGAACTTTAATAATTTGAACTCAATGTGTTTGAACTGATATTTAAGATTCTTGTGTGCAACCGCAACCGTAATATCAGTATTTACAAATGAATATTTCACGAATTAATTCATATTTTATTTATATTAAAACAATGTTTTTTGGATTTTTTTTAAAGGAGAACAGTTGTACATATGGATATCAAGTCCAAAAACATTGTCCTGGATACATTCTATAATGCTAGATTGATTGACTTTGGACTCGCAAGAGAGTTTAAAGAAGATGGTGCTACATCGATTATTACAAGTGCGAGTGGAGGAACTCCGGGATACTTTACAAACGTTCAACCCAATATGCTGACAAAAAACCAAGATTATCATAACTTCGGAGTAGGCAAGTATTCAGTCCTGAAATACCAGCACTATGATTCCCCTCTCTAATGAATTGGGAGTATATATCCTTTTATTTGTCAGTCGTTTGCTACGTCTACCGGTAAGTTTGGTCCCTGGACTTTTTCGTTTCCGCAAGATATCTAGAAAACACTGTGATAAACATTCATGTATATTGAAATAATATCTACCTGTAAAGGAGAGGAAGACAACTATTTAATTTAGGTCAAAAGGTAAAATACCATGATCACAAAGCTTGTCGAGTAAATTGTGTTCGCAAAAACAATGATACTATCTTGATAACTGCTTGAGGTTGAACATGAACATTTGTACGGTGATTCCTTCTGAGAAAGGAAAGACGCTATATTCCCGTCAGTCGGTAGGTCAGTCTGTCCTTGTCCGAAGACATTCGTTTCCGCGCGATAACCAGAGAAAGATTTTACCTTCACCCATGCATATTATTCTTATGGTACAGGAAAGAAAAGAAAGACGCCTTTTAATATGAGATCAACGGGTGAAAGTTGACAGGGGCTTTTAAACTGGTTATTCGTTTCCGGAGGATAGTCTGACCTATGCTGAAGAAATTTGATATAGTAGTTAATTGGGTCAATGGGTATATACTTGTTGATTTTAGGTCTCCATGTCAAAGGTAACCGCAGGTCAAAAGGAACTGCTTTTGACACTGTATGTATTAACGCTTTGACCTACGATCATACGAATACGTTAAGCCCTTACAACAGAACGCATTCTGATATCCAGGTTTCATTGTCTTAGATCAAGTTAACATGGGTTGATAATATTTCATATGAATACTTTATTTTGAGAACGCTTTGACATGGGAGAAAACATACACGATTTTAAGCTCATCTATTTTTTGAAAAAAAAAATGAGCTATTGTCATCACCTTGGCGTCGGCGTCGGCATCCGGTAAAGTTTTGCGTTTAGGTCCACTTTTCTCAGAAAGTATCAATGCTATTGCATTCAAACTTTGTACACTTACTTACTATCATGAGGGGACAGGGCAGGCAAAGTTAGATAACTCTGGCGTGCATTTTGACAGAATTATGTGCCCTTTTTATACATGTGTACTTAGAAAATTGAAAATTTTGGTTAAGTTTTGTGTTTAGGTCCATTTTATTCCTACAGTATCAAAGCTATTGCTTTCATACTTGCAACACTTACTAACTATCATAAGGGGACTGTGCAGGCAAAGTTATGTAACTCTGACTGGCATTTCGACAGAATTATGTGCCCTTTTTATACTTAGAAAATTGAAAATTTGGTTAAGTTTTGTGTTTAGGTCCACTTTATTCCTACAGTATCAAAACTTTTGCTTTCATACTTGCAACACTTATTAACTATCATAAGGGGACTGTGCAGGCAAAGCTATGTAACTCTGACTGGCATTTGGACGGAATTATGGGCCCTTTATACTTAGAAAATTGAAATTTTTGTTAAGTTTTGTGTTTTGGTCCACTTTACCCCTAAAGTATCATAGATATTGCTTTCATACTTGGAACACTCGCAAACTATCATAAGGGTACAGTAAAAAGACAAGTTGCATAACTCTGGTTGTCATTTTTACGGAATTATGGCCCTTTTTTGACTTAGTAACTTAGAATATATGGTTTCATTTTGTGTTTCGATCCACTTTACTTCTAAAGTATCAAGGCAATTGCTTTCAAACTTCAAATACTTTCATGCTATCATGAGGTTACTGTACCTGGCAAGTTGAATTTTACCTTGACCTTTGAATGACCTTGACTCTCAAGGTCAAATTATTAAATTTTGCTAAAATTTCCATAACTTCTTTATTTATGATTAGATTTGATTGATACTTTGACAAAACTACTCTTACCTGACATACCACAATAGACTCCACCCAAACCATCACCCGTGCCCTCCCCCCCCCCCTAATTTTTTTTTTAAGATCATCTCACAGTGACCACCACACCCTCACACTTTAACCCCCCCCCCCTCCCACCCCACCCCCAATTTTTTTTTGAAACGGTTAAAAAACACAAATATTTATGTTTATAATTTTATTTTTGAAATACCGTCCAACCATCGCATCCAAGAATCCCCTCCCACCCCCGAATTTTTTTTTTGCATTTTTTTCGCATTTTTGGAAGATAATGTAATAAATGTCCACACCCCCACACTTTTCACCCCTCTTCACTCCACCCCTCCCTCCTTTGTGATTGAAATTGAGAGTCTCTTCACCTTTAAAAAGAAAATAGATGAGCGGTCTGTACCCGCAAGGCGGTGCTCTTGTTTTTTATTTGAATTCAACAGGTCAAAAGTGAAGATACTATGAGCTTGTATCAAACATACACGAAGATAATATTGATCAGCAACAGCGTACCATGACCCTTATTGTTTAATGATGGCTTTTACTTATTTTTAGCAAACATTTTAAATTTCCAAACACTTGAAATATATGAAATCACAAGTAGAGTAGTTATTTTTATAAACATAACCTCCACTGGAATCTACAAAAATATGCTCTATGTCAATAATAAATCTGTAAATAGTAAGCATCCTAGCAACCTTACAAGTTACAAGTTAGCAGTGTATGTACAGAACAAGGTTATAATCAGAGTACGAGAGAGGTTAATATGATCCAATATGACTTAAGTCTAAAACTGACAGAATATGCAAACTGCAAACAGGAAAAGATTTAAGATACATACGGAAACTCAAACCACTGCATCAACACATCACAAATCAAACTATCTACGCGAAATGAACCTTCAGCTTCACCAGCAGGATAGATAGCTAATTATACAATGCAGCCAATTCAGTTGTGTCTTAAACAAGAGAATGCTTTGTCGTCCGTATGCCTTCATTCCTCTTCTGTTAACAAGGAGAAAAGAAACTGACAGCGATTGTATGTTTTAATTCTGTTCCATGCGTGACACAATAATTTGTGATGATGTCCAGATTTATAGCGCATTTTGTTGATTATTGTCAAGAAATAGCAAACAGTAAATTACCTGCTTGTAGTGTTACTGTCAATTACAGATTTGATGTTAAAATAATAGTACATTTATTAAAACCATCTACATATTCATTCGGAATGAGTCGGTAAAGGTTTTCAAACATGTATCCTAGTTACTCATGGAAATTGTATTGTATCTGCGTACGCCACTACCAAGACAAGTCGGTTCACATATTTTGTACGTATTGCAGGATTTGCATTAACCAGCATTTTTTTAAGAAAATGAATGCTTAGAACTGTTTATAGATGCTGCTTAGTTAGTCATAACACCGCATTGTTATTAGCTATTTCAAAAACAGGCAAATACTTCAAATACGACATTATTGCCTTGTGTTGACTTACGAATTACGTTTCACTTCTATAAAACTCCCTTTAATTCCAATGAATTGATGGATATATTTATTTTTGACTTATGAAAGCAACATGACATTGTTAAACTAACACTTATGGAAACATATATTCAATGCATTTTTGTCAATAAACTTATTTTAGTTGTTAAAAAACTTAATTTAGTTGTTAAATCGACAATTGTTGTTGTGATGTCCAAATGTTCTTAAATTTATTCGTTTTGTCAGTTTTGCTCGAATTAATTACTGGCCTTCATGCGTCTACGAGAGTCGAGGGGCTTGAACTTCGGCAATGGCATAAAGACCTAATAGTGCACAGTCAGCAGGTAAATCATCAAATAATTTAGTTCGGTTGTACATAACAATTCGCCTTTTTGTCGATTTCATTCGCTTCATTCTTGTTTTATTAAGTCTCCTTTACTTTTGACTTTCTAAGCAAATCTTAATTCAATAAAACATATGCGTTAAGGGATGAATGACAAATTTGTCTTAGCCTTGTTTTAAATATTCTTCCAGGACTCGGTTTGGAATAAAAACGCAGCTGTAAAGAAACTAGCTGAAATAGCAGCAGAGTGTGTTGCAAGCGTCACAATAGAGACTTCAATAAAATCAGAACAATTCAGGAATATATTAAAGGTGAGAATTAGATTAATTAAACAATCCGTACCCAACACCAACAGAGATCATCTCTTGTATTTACTTCAATATTCGATTTGACCACAGCAACGTTGTTTAATGGAATGCTAAAATCATTGTTTAGCAGCTTAGAAAACTTTTTAGAAATCAACACTTCATGTGTATGGCTTGTCTCTATTTAATTTAGATATTGTTTGTCGAGTTGCAATATAAATTATTGCGTAAGTGTATATTTTCTTACATCAGACGTGATTAAAATAAGTCAAGATTCTACAAAGACCTAAAAAATGGTCATTATATGTTAAATGTACTCATCCACTGCTGTTTTAGATGTAACAATAGTAACGAATGGTTTTCACATTATCAGGTAAGAGATTCTTATTCAACCTGGCGATTATTTTACTATAGATGAATGCCCTTGTACCCATACATGCATTTACAATACAAAACAATCAAAAACAACGAGACATAAAATAGTAAAATGGTCTCCACAATAAAATGGTCTTTGAAAATATATCTTTAGCCTTAAATTCATCACAAAATAAGATTTTAAATTAAAATAAACCTCATACAATTATTCAAATTTAAATAGCAATACAATGCAATTTAAATTCGAGTTAATTGCAATTAAGTTACTCAATAGTAGAATATGGACCAGCTAATAACAACTTTCTAACACACCATACTATGAATTAATTAAACATACAAAAACGGCAGTACTTTTTGTTAACAAGTATTGAGAAAGAAGCATCATATAGACTGCAATTCGTCGTTATGCAACATATGAAGAGACCATGATGTAAGGCGCAAAAAGCCTGATTACATAACGGATATAAATAAAAATACTTGATGGGATTTTTTAAAACGTATCATAAGTGTATTTCTTTTGACAGAAATGAACATGTTTGACTAGGCTGAAAGTTTCGCTATCAGTGTTCTTTCAGGAAACCACCACGTATCGATATGCAATTTGAGTGTTGGTGTGTTTTGTACTGGTACAAAAAACAATATGCTTGCACACAATCCCATTAATATATTGTTTGTGTTATAAATCTAAAAAGCATGTTTTATAAATAATATTCATTATTTAGCAGCAGTAATAGTACCTGCAACAGTATATATAGTATTTTTATTAAGCTGTTGCAGAACATATTTATTTTGAGAAGCTTTATCATCAAAATTTATATCATCATCATTATTCTCTTTACTGGTCTGGCCGTGTGTGTGTGTGTAATGAGGGACGACGATACAGAAATCGTCCGCCACTGGGCTGCTGAGAGTTATTCATCAATGGTTATTGATCTTCAATCTTTCACGCCGTCAATCCAATTTTCAATCAATCTCGAGAGTGCCCTGAAGCACAGTCCGGCACAGGGAGTCATGCCTGGAGACGTGTTCTTACCAAAGCCGTGTTTCGTCGTTTAATGGTCAAAAGTAGGGGCTCTTGTGTGGCAACCAAGGTTTCAGTCATATTCCGGACGTATTCGTTTGTCTTGTGCTGAATATAGGAGATGTGTAGAAATGTTCGGATATACTTGTTTTCAAAGGCCTGTATCTTGCGTTCTGTGTGCGCATCCATACAGCAGGAAGAAGACTACAAGGGACTTGTAGAGCATTTATTTTGAGAAGGCTGATTGATCTGCTTTTCCACAACCTGCTCTGTCTGGCAATTGCTGCGGTCGTCATTACATTTCTTATAAGGACCTCAGCGGTATTGGTACCATCTTTGTAAAAGGTTTTCTCCAAAATACTTGAAGCAGGTAACTTCTTCCAGAATTTTGCCGTGCATAGTAATTTCTGCGCCTGTGCTGGTCGTGTTGTTCACCATGATATTCGGCTTCTTTGTTCTGATCTCTTTCCTTATGCCCATGATCATTCAAAGAATATGTAGGCGTTATCTTGAAGTTAACTGCTTTTGCCACACACGAGGTCAATGGAATCATTTAAGCTCAAGCTGGAGATGGACCTTCAACCGATGAAGATAGAGCGGTGTGATGAGCCTGGAGAGTCTCCCGCATTAACAGCTGTAATATGTTTAATATTTAAAGATAATGCAAACTCGTGTCTCAAACTTCTAGACCAGCATCAACATATGCCTTCGAGGGATATCATTTTGACCGATTACATGTTGAACATTGACATTTCGTAACCTTTTAAAATGATGGCTAACAAATTTGGTTAACTAGTAATAATTTCATTAGATAATTTCACATTTATTTCATTACCAAACCAAAGTATTAATTTACAAAAACGCAGTAAATATGTTGCGTAATTAATGAAATAGGCATCATTGTTAAAGTAATGTATAACTTATTGAAATGTTAATTTTTTTAAAGGCATATTTGTTTTAAAGTCCTTCGCAAATGGAACGAATTGGGAGAACGAGAACTGGCCAAAAAAAATTGCAAATGTCCGGAGTTGTATATGTCCAATTTGAATCATGTCCACTTCGGAATTGTCCGATAAATGTTACTTGCATGCTGTCATCTGGATCAATTGCTTACCGATTTAATGTATCAGTATATAAATATTAGACATTGTTCACTAAAGGCAGGTTTATTGAAGATAATACAACACTATTATATGAATGAATTTAGCAGAAGATAAATGTATCTGTAGACGTGTTATTACCATTGACTTGAAAAAGACGTTTAATATTTTTGAGTTTTATCGTATGAATAACAAATCGACCAAAATACAAATATTTTAATGGTGTAGCAACATGACTAGTTTTTCCTTGTAAGCTTTACTGTTCTTCGGACAGCTCGAGCGTTACTACTTACAATTACCCGTATTGGTCTGAGCAATGCTACGGTTAATTTTAAACGGGCAACATCTCCTCACATTGTATCTACAAAAGGTTTTTGATCGAAACTTGGCTAATTTGTTTGAGATCATTGACCTAGTACCATCAGTTTAGCTGACAATTTAAAATAATTATGCTTCTTCTGTACTTGCAAAAGTCAGGCCGAGGTTTGCGCGCAAATTTAAATTCATATTAAAGTTTGTATGCAATGAGTAAATTTTCTTTATATCTTAGATATATGTTATTGAAACTTCACTCATGTCATTGAAATAATTATGTGAGACCAGTAGCACAAATCCATACTCTTGACCTTAATATTAGCAAAATTATGCACCGTTTGTGCTTTTGCTAAATGGCAAACTAGTGTGTGCGTGCAACAACTCTCTAGTTTTCATGAATGGTTTGTTTTTAGGGTCAATATCCAGGTCACGTTTGCTAAAAATATATAAAAAGTTTTCAGTTAGGATGGGGTCTAAGTACTGAACTTCTGTTAACAGGGAAGTTTGCGATGGGCTGCATTAATTGCAAGTCGTGTAAAAATCAGTTAAATTTGAAATAGAAACAGAGTTTTCGCACAATAATTGCAATCTTGATTGAGGTATTGAACTGTAATTTCTGTGTGTTTCTAAGTATTTACCTGGTTATCTAAAATGTCTGAAGACAGTTTTTATAAAAAATAAAAGTGTATCTGTTTGATCGGCTTCATGAGAAAATTTAAGTGTTTAAATGATAAATAAACATGCACTTTATAAAGTACATGATATGCTATATAATATGAATTCAATCAACTTATATGGCATTCTGTTTGGATTGTTTAATTAACGATTTGAACAATGTTTTGCGGTTTGGTGATTTGCGAATTTCATCAACAAATGTTTAACATATTGTTATGCCAAAGCCGAAATGCAAACAAGATCTAAATTCGATGCCTTGGAACCTTTACAATTGTTAAGTTATAGGCTTGACATAGCCTAACTAAGCAAAATGAGCTATGTGTGTTTATATCATTTTACTTTAATGACTTCACATTAATGCAAAATCAACACAAGTCTGTTTTAAAATGTGTTGCTTAGAAACGGATGTAACAGATGCCAACTCAACTGGAAAACTTCGTTAATTATCATCGAATTAAAAACTTAATACTAGTGTTGTTAATATATGCACTCAGTGATTCCAGATAAAACTTGTGCACGGGAAAATGAACCACATCAATTTTTATTAAAATGAATAGTGTTTGTTTATATACAATTTTCTCAACAAAAATCACACAAAATTTAGAGTTTTATACAATTACAATTTATTTTCGTGTGTACAGTAGATATTCATTTATTTACAAAAGCGTGTACACATTTGGGAAATCCACACTTTATTGTGCAGTTTTGTTCATACGATACATATACATATTTTGTTCTTTTGAAACGATAACAATTTAACGTGTAGGCGTCAGCTTAAATTTTTTTTATTATATATTTCATTGAGGTAAACATTATTTTATTTATGGTACCATTATAAATGTGATCGCACATATTTCGTTCATATATATGTATCATTTTAATATTGGGTAAAACAATCAAGGAAATTCAAAGCATTTATAATTCGAATTCGTTTATTTATTTGCCTAGTTACCAGGCTTATTGTCGTTATTTTCGCATTTTATGTACATGAATTTGTATATCCATTAATACAGCAAAATAATGTTATTGAAGTGTTATTGCAGCATGTGTAAGTAACTATTGAAACATTCCGTTTGTAAATACATTTACTCTTTGATTTTTAAGCAATATTGGAAATGCACTTTTAATTGCGCAATTCTAATATTATTAGTAAATTGTTGAATATAAGTGGTACCTTTGTTAAATAATATTAGATAAGGCTATTACGATGGTTTCAAGAGATGCTATAATATTGCAATTTGTTTTGTTTAGACCATCTGCAGAAAACACTCTGCTCCGGAGTGGGAAACCAAAGGAGGAGATACCCTGTGCGAAATATGCTTGGTTAATGAAGTCATGAAAGGTAAATTGTTTGTCTAAAATATTTTATAACCAACGCCTATGTATGATAGTTTGTTTCTTTGTTTGGGAACAAAACGCATTGGCTTAGTATTCATTTATTTGTATATTGCTTCAATTTAAGAAAATGGGAATATACACACAAAAGCTTCAGTTTCCGTTTATTGGCAGAAACAGCAAATGCATGCCTTTGACCATATATTTAACACATATACATGGATACCAACTAATAAACAAATAGTTCACATGCAAAGATAATTCAATGCATACGTAAACAACTAATTGGTTTAAATCGTTAGTGTTATCGAGGACAAACAAGGTGGCCAACTAGCATGGTATTCGTTTTGTTTAAAGATACCATGTATAATAAAATTATAAATAATTCTGAATTGTCTATTGTATGTATTGGAAATCATAGATGAGAACTAGTTGAAAGTGAAAACGATTTGCTAATTTAGTACTTCATGTGTAACTCGATAACGCGTACATATTTATTGCATAGGGACTATCCAATAGTGCTACAGGAAGAACCAATATGTAACGGACATGTAGCCTTTGTATGGGGACTGTCCAATTGTTATACGGAAGTCTCCATTTGTTATAGACATGTAGTATTTGTCATTGAACTGCCCAAATCTGTTAAGGAAGTCCCCATGTGTTATAGACATGTAGCTTTTGTAATGGGACTGTCCGATTGTGTAAAGAACGTCCCCGTGTGTTATAGACATGTAGTCTTTGTATGGGGACAGTCCGAATCTGTTAAGGAAGTCCCCATGTGTTATGGACATGAAGCCTTTGTAATGGGACTGTCCAGTTGTATTAAGGACGTCCCCATGTATTATAGACATATAGTCTTTGTATATGGAATGTCCAAATGTGTCAAGGTCGTCCTCATGTGTTATGGACATATAGCCTTCTTATAAGGACTGCCTAGTTGTGCTAAAAAGGCATAAGAAGTGATATTCCAAGTCAACTACTTTGCTGCTTCACAGTTTGCTATTTCTGTAGTTTTTTCTCTAGCGATATTATTCTATTCACTAATACAAGATTCACTTTCTAATCCTTGAGCACGTTGCCTAAATCTTTCAGAGCTTTGTAATGCCAATTATTATATTCAATATATTGATGCATACTTAAACATAAAATTATAATTCACTTTGAAAATTTATCCTATCAAATCATGACTCGACGTATTGAATTAGAAGCCGTTAACGTTTTTGATAATGGTATTTTATGCTAACGTTTTGATTCAATGTATAACTAAACTAAAAGCCCAAATTGTCAACAAGATCTCAAAAAGCTTTTGTACAGTCAAGGTTTACATAATATACTAGCAACAGGGTTGCCACTTAAATTGAAAAGTCAGGGAAATTTGATTTTTTTTCAAGTTCAGTGAAAAGTCAGGGAATTTTAAAAAATGGTCAGTGAAAAATTAAATTTCAGAAAAGTCAGGGAAAATAAAATTTTAGGTCGATGCATAAGTTATTTAGTGGCTATGGCAGTCTTCGGGTATCAATTGTTTTAGTAGATTCAACAATATCATTTTTATTTGAAATGTTTTGACTAGTTCTATGTACATGAAACATTAACATGTGTAAAGCATGTTCAAAAATGTAAACTTATCTATTTTTTTATCTTTGATTATTTTTATGGTATCTTTGAAGGCTGAAAGGCTTTGCAACCCTTGACCCCCAGAGCTGATTAATTCTATGTTTTATGCTTTGCAGGATCGTTGGAGATGACAGCATGAAAGAGCTATACTAACTTTGCTTATTTATTTCAGTTATCAAGAAGACCTGCTTCTGCTCCTAACTGCATGATTTTCATGTATTAACCTACCATATATCACAGATCACAAATTGATTTTCTCTTCTAATTTTAGATTTAATATAATGTACACATTGATAGACATATTACCAGCATGAGTAAACAAACATGATATAATGATTGTTGGCTCAAAGACCCTGAGTTGTCATCATGGGTTGGCACTCTAAAAATGAATACATTTATAAATAGATTTATTTCTATTAACATTTCTTATTACCCATAATCATATGTATTCACCTATGCTTGTGCCTAGATGTTAAAATGTTATCATGGTTTGTGATGGATATTGTATATGGACAGTTTTTTGTGTGTCATTGGTGTTGTGCTACAATGTACTACTGTATTGCCATAACTAACATCACAAGTATCTACCTATAGAAGTATGTTTTGTTCATAGATTTTGAGATATAATCATATTATGTGGTGGTTGTATATGCATAACCTTTTTATCTTTGGTGTTGTGGTATTTACTATATAGTCTTGCATCATGCAGAGTTTAGTGTACAAAAAAAGTACTGCTTTGTTATTTGTTCAATATTTTATGTTAAAGAATAAAATAAACATTAAATGGTGGATTTTGTCGGCTGTATGGGGAGGAGGCCGAATATATCGCGAAATTAGTCAGTGAAAACCAAGATTTGGTCAGGGAAAAGTCGGTGAAAAGTCAGGGAATTTTATTTCATCAGGTTGGTGGCAACCCTGAGCAAAGGTATTATATGTGATAGTATTCTCATACATAGATCTTCAAGTCAAGTAAAGTCAAGTCAAGTAATATTTATTTATAAAGTCGGATATTTCAAACATGAAAACACAAGCTTTGAAGAGCTTTTAAAGCCGACTTACACATTACATGGCATGGTAACAAACATTATATATAACACATAAAATCAAACATAGTTATAACAACCCTGTAGTTTAGAACAACAGAGAATATGAGTATGAAATAAATATTTCTTTAAAAGACTAGAGGTAACTTAAAATACCATGAAAGACTAGTGTTTACATGCACTTAAAATATCAGTATTAGTTATGAATAAATAAATATTGTACAAAGCATACAAACATGAAAGGTTAAACATTAAAATGAAAAGCAGTACAAAAAGGAAAACAAAGGAATCTAAAGCACATTTAACATAACAAGACACCACAATACATATTGGAACATATATGAAGCAAGCTCAAACATAAGATAAGATAGCAGCTAAAAACAATAACATAGAACATAAAATTCAAAAGCTATATAATATTATTAAGAAAAATCACATCTTGAACGATGTTGTAGAATTTTAAGAGTACAAATAAAACATTAAATCTAAGAACTCTATGACTTTTTAAATAATATACGGCTCAAATTAACATGATTAATTTACATGATTAATTTACATTGCTTGCATACACATACACAAATATGTTAAACACATGAGAAGCAAAATATACGGGTAAACATAAGGTAGCAAAACAGGGAGCATAAGCACTTAAGTTTACAAAACTAAGGCAAAGAGTAGAGATCATGCAGGGAAAAATATCTAAGGGAAGACAATAGCAGACACATGGACGTGGGATTCGATTTAAACCCTTTCAGTGGCACAGGCTAAAAATGTAAAATTTAAAATACATTTAGTTATTTACGCAAGATGGACAAGAGCAAACTGATCCATTCCAGTAGCCAAGCATGGCTTTAAAGGAGTTGAAGGATGAAATTTGTCTAAAATGATATGGTAAATTATTCCAGAGTTTTACAGCTGCGTATCTGAAAGAGTTTATACCATACCTGGTTGTTCTTAGCTTAGGTAGCCTAACTGTATTTGAATACCTAAAATTATTAGAATGTTCTTTAATTTCAACAAAATCATGTAAGTAAGAGGGACCATCCTTATTATAAATTTAAAAAAATTCTTGGGCAATTATCGTATTAGTGAATTTGGTTAATTAATGATTTTGCAACAAAATGTAAGGACCATCTCCAGAAAATAGCTAGTGGAAAACCTCATTGATCTTCTAAGACAGCTGCACTTGATGTATGTTTGCAAAAACCATATATATATTTACATACTTAAGAGATGCATTTTTTTAAACCTGATAGATCCCCAAACTTCTTAACCGTATGCTAGTTTAGTTACAACTGAAGCGTCAAATAACTAATATTATGGTGCTATATTTCTTAAACTTAAAATCTTGCTCACTAGGTGTGCAGTGAGCTTTATTGAGCTTACAGTATAATGGAGTTTTATACCAAGGTAATTAAGTTTGTCATAAATTTCAATTTTCAATAATTATACATAGTTATTTCTAGTTTTCCTTGTTTGAGATATTCAGTCTTAAGTCGTTTTCACATTAATTTTTAATTAATTAATTTTTTAGTTGCGATATTCTTTTTAGTAAATGATAAGCCATACATAATACTCAAACAAATCTTTAAAAAATTAGTGATCTAATACAAACCTAAAACTTTGAATTGTGAATGAGAAATGCGTTTATTGTTTGGTAATTATAAATTATAAAGCTTCAATACATTTAACAACGTAAGCTGTCTCTGGAATAAACTGGATTGCATAATTATCAAACTGAAAGTACACGTATCTATAGATTTCATGTGAATACTAAGAATACTAACATTATTAGCTTGTTAAAAAGTACGAACCAAATTAAAGCGTAGTAAAAGTAATTATTTTCAACGTTATCCAGACATTTTTTTCCAAATCAATCCCGTCAAAACAATAGTTAAAATATGCAATGTAAAACAGTGCTTTTTTCATTGCAATTCACGCTATCCGTACCTTTCTTTCAGAGAGATTCGACGGACATGACTTAAATTTACCAGTACAAGCAGCATGTACGAGACGGATCCGCATTTGTTGCTCCTGTATGAGGAATTCATACATAAATCCAGTCAAGTGCCATACTTGCGGGGAGACAATTCAACCTTTTATAAGTAAGACTGTTTTTATACACATGATAATACTCAATCATCACTCGTTGTCATATCATACCATATTTTATTAAACGAGTTCAGGAATTTTGTTAGTAAGAAAGCCTTTGGCGAGCTTTCAAACGAATTTTCTGGACGAGTTTATAAAATATGGTATGATATGACAACGAGTGCCAGATCTGTTTATGACCCCGAAGGAGGGCATATAGTGATCGGACCGTCCGTCCTTTTGTCACACTTTGCATTTAGGTTTCGCATTTAGGTTTCGAAAAATGCTCATTATTCTATGTCCCTTCATATAGCAACTTGATATTTGGAACTCATATGTATCTCATGGAGCTGCACATTTTGAGTGGTGAAAGGTCAAGGCCATCCTTCAAGGTTAAAGGTAAAAAAAACATGTATCAAAGCGGCGCAGAAGGGGGGCATTGTGTTTCTGACAAACAAATCTCTTGTTTATCACATGATTTTAAATGAGCAAATTAAATAAATATTCACGCAAACAATAATGATAAATCCCGAATGTTATTAACATTTCGTTACGTCATTTGACGTTGCAACGTCATTTTAGCAAAATAACAAAATGCGATTGGTCAATGAACGAAAATTAAACAAATCAAAGCGCTTAGAAGTATATTACACATGTGTAAGATTAAAATATTCGTAATGGTTATATTACATGGGAAATAGGGTATGGCATGTGATAAAAAGCCTATTATTTATTTGTAATAATATGCACAGCTTTGTATTGACCGTTCCAAGGAGGTTACCCCAGCTTTATTCTTCTATGTGTGTTTGTTGTTTCGTATTGTGCTGTTTCGTTGTTTTTTTGGCAATTGGTCGTTTGCTTTAAATAAAGGACCAACAAAGTGTACATAATAAGAATGCAATACTGCTCCAGCAGCTGGAGTTTCACGTATTTATATTTTGATTGCTAGTACTTAACAAAATATATTAAACATGTGTGTATCAAATGAATGCTACAAAATATATTATGGACTTTTTTCCTTCTAACGCAACTGAGGTGTTAACCTGTTTATATTTGAAAATATTATTACTATTAACCTTCTAGTTGTTTACCTTAACACATAAACAGGTGATTAATATGATATGTGTTTGCATGCCTTGTAAAAAGTCGGGTGTACACTGTGATACTGTTTCCGTGCACTTCAATGGGTTGAATATTAATGTCTATACATATCATCGGCAATGACTTTCATGCATTTATACAGTTTGGACTGTTATTGTTAGTTCGATGTTCATTTTGGGCTTGTTTGGTTCTAATCGACTCCAAATGATTGAAAATGAACTGCATATTGTGTTCAGATTTCTGTGTTGCAATGCTTTTTAGAAATTGAAAATGAATGTCTTTTTTTATTTGTTTACTAAAATTTAGTTTGGAGATGTTAAATAATAATACTGCTTATAATCAACAAACACAATAAAGATACGTTATTTGGAACTTTAACAAACATTTCTGAGGTTCCTTTCTTAAAATTCTAGATATTCATTTTAGCATTTAATAATATGAGACTATGTCTCTAAAACGTTCTTAGCAAATATTATGTAAACTTCATTGATACTTGTTTTGGTTTGATTCAACGTGCCTAAAACTAATTCCTAAATTGTTTTGCTTTGATTAACCTTTAATAGGTATAAATTTGGAATTAAAACGTGTTTTATAGCTATTTGAATCGGAATTTGATGATATTGTATAATGATTTTTGATGTGGACCTTTATATTTTCAAAGATATCTAGGCCATTGTAAAAGTTTAACGCTCTAAAACAAATCGGTTGAAACCCCTATACATTGCATTAACCATTCATATGCGGTGACCAGGTTTGTTTATGTACCTTCGGATTAGGTTTTACAGTGGGTATATGGGCGTCACGATGTTCTTCGATTGGTTGGTTGGTTGTTTGGCGCCGGTAAGACTGTCTGCATGACATGTTTAAAAGTGGTAGGAACAACTGTACACTTATGCAGTATTTGAATTTCAGCTCAAACTATGTCATCATCTGAAATTTAGGTGTGCAAAACAATTTTTCATTAGTAATGTGGACTTTGACTTGGCAACGTGTATGGTAGAAATATAATAGAAAGTTTGTTAAGCAAATTACAAATACAGAACTTCAGCTATTGAGTATAAACATAAAAAAATGTCATGACCATGAAGTGTAGATGTACAAGACAAATTTTCAAGCTAATTGATTCACACGTTCCCAGAGTGACGGGTTATTTTCAGAATTCTTTTCAAATACCTCAATAGCCAACACGTACATCATCTCACGATTAATTGTAAAAATGTTATGAAAATGAATCAAGCCAAGTACTAACGCTGCATTTGTTAAGATTGATGATTGATTTGAAAGAATAACATCATTTTGTTGCATTGAGGCCTGGGCTTTTCGTCTGAACCGCCGATGCAATATGTGTAATACGTCTGCCAAGGTTTTCGATTTAAGAACCGATTGTGTAGATCCGATGGCGACATTTAAATTAATCAAAATTGAGAACATTGCTTTATTTGGCGTTGGCAGCTTTGATAATACTTCACCGACTGACACGTCGTTATTCACAAAAAAACGCCTAAATTTGTTCTTATAGAGTGCAATCCAATACTTCAATTTAACAAACGAAGAAATTATGTTAACCCATTTAAAGGTTCACTCCTATATTCTAGATGCCAATTGGGGAGCCATTCTGATTGCTGGGTATGATGAAAAAGCCGGAGAAGTTTTACAAGATGACATAAAAAAGTTTAAAGAAGTGATAACCTCCAAAGTACTGCCAGCAATGTGTATAAAGTAGGTGCTTTTGTCAGAATTGTTTGCATCATTGATTATCATTGATTGGAAAATGCATAGTTAAGTGTATTATCGTATGCATCTATACACAAATGTACAGCCTGGATCGCCCGTTCCATGCATTTTTTTAATATTGTTCGACATCGTTAGTAATTACAGTTGTTGTTACGATGTCTGCTGAAATTAAATCATTATCTTGAACATCACGTGCGAAATGATTATCGGTGATAAAAAATCCATGTTTTGAGCCATGATCTTTTTTACATAAGAACAATTTGATATTTAATTAGCATGACGCATCTGTGCGTCTGTCTGAAATATAGTTTAAGCTTTACGCTTTTTATGCCCCCTTTGAAGAAAAGGGGGTATATACTTTTCGCACTGTCCGTCAGTCTGTCAGTCTGTCACACTTTTCGTGTCCGCTCTCGAATTCAAATAGTTTTCATCCGATCTTTACCAAACTTGGTCAGAAGTTGACAATATTAAGGTCAAGTTCGAATATGTGTCATGCCGGGTCAAAAACTAGGTCACGGGGTCGAAAAAACAAATCCAAGGGATGTAATAAGCTTGAAATGGACATAATTATCTGACCTGCCAAATTATTTTTGTTAAATAAATCAAAGCGGTGCAGTAGGTGGCATTGTGTTTCTGACAAACACATCGTGGTAAAAGGTCAAGGTCATCCTTCAAGGTCTAAGGTCAATAATACAAATCCACGGGAATTTATAAGCTTTAAAGGGAGATAATTATTCAATATTGAACATAGCAACTTGATATTTGGCATGCATGTGTATCTCATGGAGCTGCACATTTTGAGTGCTGAATCTACAGTCACGGTAGTTGCTTTTAATCATTTGCTACTAAAAATAGAGATTTGTTAGAGACAATAATTTTCAAGGGAATTAATTTATATAATTTCAGATTGTATATTTCTTTACCAAGAATTTAAGTTCTTTTCACAGTTACTGTTCAGATTTTTTATTTTGATTATTTTTAACTCAAATGATTGATTTGTCAAGGTTTTTTTTAATGAAAAAATTATAATTTCTTTCCTGTACTAGTTTGTGCATAGTAGGGTTCATTACATACCTGTGGACCTATGTACATAGATACATGATGAACTCTGGCTATGATCTCTTTGATAAACTACAGGCCTTGGTTGACAGTGATGTCTGACTTGGTCATTTTTGACTGTCTACAGACCTCCCCCCCCCCCCGCGGTTGGATTGGACAAAATCCAAGGGAAGTAATAAGCTTTAAAGGGAGACGATTTCTGTACCTGCCAAATGATAAATAGAAATTTTATTTCAAAGCGATGCAGTAGGGTGCATCGTGTTTCTGACGAACACATCTCTTGTTGTAAACTATTTGCCAAATCTTAGGTTTATTGCACTTTAATCACCTAACACCCACTCACTAAACTTTTAGTGATTATTTGCACCATCTGACCGCACGGTTGCGTGGTACCCGCAAACTAGGCTATGAGTGATATGTCACCTAGAATCCAGGCAATTAATAAGAACACCTGTGTGAGTCAAACAAATTCCACTGTGTCCTTTTGTTGATGTGCGGTATCATAATAATGTGAATGAGGCACACACAAACGTGTGATACATATGCTTCAAATACCGATAAGACATTTGCAGAAATGTACGTTTACGTTTATATTTAAATAAACAAATACATTTAAGCGAGTAAAGACGAGTGGTACAAGGCAATCAATGAAATGATTGTGATAACAACAATAATTTCTCGCCTGATAGTTTCTAGAGTTTCGTTGTTTTCTATATTATGCAATTACAAATAATGTTCACATGTACGGGACAAACAACAATCATATACATAAGAATGTACTCTATACGATATATAGGTATTTTTGGGGATTACGGGTAAACGTGGCGGTATTGGTACAACATTGGCCTTTTTAGCTCACCTGAGCACAACGTGGTCATGGTGAGCTATTGTGATCGCCTTTTGTCCGTCGTGCGCCGTGCGTTGTGCGTCGTGCGTCGTCAACATTTACCTTGTTAACACTCTAAAGGTCACATTTATTGTCCAATCTTCATGAAACTTGGTTAGAACATGTGTCTCAATAATATCTTTGACGAGTTCGAAAATGGTTCCGGTTGGTTGAAAAACATGGCCGCCAGGGGGCGTGGCAGTTTTCCTTCTATGGCTATGGTAAAACCTTGTTAACACTCTAGAAGTCACATTTTTAGTCCACTCTTCATGAAACTCATGAAACTTTGTCAGAACATGTGTCCCAATAATATCTTGGACGAGTTCGAAAATGGTTGCGGTTGGTTGATAAACATGGCCGCCAGGGGGCGTGGCAGTTTTCCTATATGGCTATAGTAAAACCTTGTTAACACTCTAGAAGTCACATTTTTCAGTCCAATCTTCATTTAACTTGGTCAAAACATGTGTCCCAATAATATCTTGGACGAGTTCGAAAATGGTTCCAGTTGAATGAAAAACATGGCCGCCATGGGGCGGGGCAGTTTTCCTTATATGGCTTTACTGTATGGTAAAACCTTGTTAACACTCTAGAAGTCACATTTGTGGTCCAATGCTCATGAAACTTGGTCAGAATATTTGAACTAATAATATCTGGGCTAAGTTCAAAAATGGTTGATATCCGTTGAAAAACATGGCCGCAAGGGGGCGTGGCATTTTTCCTTAAATGGCTATTTACTACAAAACCTTGTTAACACTCTAGAAGTCACATTTATTATCCAATCTTTATGAAACTTTATCAGAACATTTGTTCTAACAATAGCTCGAGTGAGTTTGAAAATGGTTATGGTTCGTTGAAAAACATGGCCGCCAGGGGGGGGGGGCAGTTGTCCTTATATGGCTTTAGTGAAAACTTGTTGACACTATATTAGCCACATTTATTGGCCAATCTTTATGAAACTTGGTCAGAACATTTGTCCCAATGAAATTTTGCCAGAGATTGAAGCTGGGTCATATGAGCTCAAAAACTAGGTCACAATGTCAAATATAAAAAAACATGTTAAAAGTCACTTTTTGGCCCAAAATAATCTTCATGAATCAGCTTGCATTTTTTAAGAATAGTCTAGTTCCTTTGGCTTTCAGGTGAGCGCCTTAGGGCCTGATGGCCATCTTGTTTAATTTGATTACAGAAATCATTACTTGATTACGGTACCATTATATTTTATTGGTCCCCTACCGGTGAAACTGGAGAGGGACTTATGGTTTGCGCTCTGTGTGTCTGTTTGTCACACTTTTCTGGATCCTGCTATAAATTTAAAAGTTCTTCATATTTTTCATGAAACTTAAAATATGGAATGATTGCAATATGGAGATTATGCACGTCATTTCATTTTGTTATTACGTCAAGAATTCCGGTTGCTATGGCAACAAATAAACTAGAATATTGCTGAAAATGGTGGATCCTGCGATAATTTTCAAAGTTCTTAATATTTTTTCATGAAACTTGAAACATAGATAGATGGCAATATGGAGATTATGCACTTCATTTCATTTTGTTCCTATGTCAAAAATTCTTGTTGCTATGGCAAGATGTAAACTACAAATATTGCTGAAAATGGTGGATCCTGAGTAGGTAGGGGACTTTAATTGCTTGGCAATAATCTTGTTTTACATTCCTTAATAATATTCATGTATCCGTTGAAGATAACTAACGATTACAAATATACATGAGAAAATTTAATTCATAGACGCGATTTAGCGATAACGATAATGTTACGGAAACATGTTTCGTGAAATTCAATGACGGCGATGTGAATACTCACTATTTTGTAGCTCTGGTTTGCATTTATCAGTTGACGGTACTAAAAACATTTTTGGTTAAGATAGTTACAGTTTCATTGCTAATTAAGCGTACTTTCCTTGAGAACAACTTTTGGTCAAGTGAAGGGTTTCAACCAGGTTTTACGTCTGAAAATCTTTGCATCGATATTTTGTACTTTGCGTGAAAAGGTTTCATTCGGTTTACTTAAGTATTTTACTATAGCCATAAACGGGAACGCTTCTTATCCCATGAACAATTTTCCTACTCAGATGACATATCGTTTAAATAAATATTCCGTTGAAGTGTCGAAATGTTTGAGCAAAAATATAACTCAAAGATGGTTCAAAAGGTTTTACTATACTCGTTAAAAGAAAACGTGCCTGCTCTTGGTACCCATGGATTTCCAGTGAACAGAACCATTTTCAAACTCGGCGATGAAATGATTGAAACGCATATTCTGAACAAGCTTCAAGAAACTTTAGGAAAATATTTCTTCGTAAGTCACTACTGAAAAACATTGTTTCGTTTAACCAGAATTACTCAGTCGATATTTCATAAATGTAAATGCCTATGGCACAATCAAGTTAAATGAAGATTGCCTTAACCTACTTTGTTTTTTTAATCTCTTCTTTTAAGTTTTACCTAGTGTTTTTGTTTAATCCCACAGTTTTTTTATTGTTTTATATATTGCAACTATTTGGGTACTTGCAGCTTTGGTTTAACATGCTTTTATGTCGAATCAGCCTTTTAGGGTCCACTGTTTAATTGACACTTATTAGCGGACATTATTTTCCAAAATGACGTGTCGTTGTTAAATTTCAAATATTTGCATGTCGATCGGGTACGCTTTCTATGGCGTTGCATCTTTTTTTTACCTTAAAGTATAACATGATTCACAACGAATATCTGAACAAATTGTAAAAAAAGTAAATTCTTGACTTTAAGTACCGGTGAAATTGCCTTTTTAGGGATCTAAACTCGCGGTGCCACTCGTGCTTCTTTATTTGTAAATTGTTTCGTTTATTTAGCTGACGAAGTTTCTGATTTGTCCTTAAAAATGTCGATGTGATCACACAGGTGCTTCTCCTGAGCCTAATGCATATTTAATGTTAAATGTTCAAGTTATGTTTCACTAAGTTAAGACGAAATATTAGCGTTATTGGAAATTATGTAAAATCTTAATATTATGCAAAATGACTAACACTACTTTTAAGTCGTATGTGTTCTCGAATAATTTGAGCAAGAGATAGAACACAACAGCATCGAAACCTGTAAAAGGTATTCTATGGCTGAGATGGGATTCTCGATAATTTACAAAATAGCGTTATGACGTGCGTTTGTTTATATTTGATAAATATTATTCAATGTGTGTTTCTATGTGTGAATCATCTCCAACAACAATAGATTCAAAACTCATATTAATTATTTGCATAAATGAATTGTTGACACATTTCTATATTGGTCATTTATAACCATGCATGGTATTGTTTTACAAGAGTAAAATCGACATTATACGAAATGTTTAACAACGCTTGTGTCAAGATATCTGTGTACATAATTGTATAGACCCCTTTTCAAATTAGTCTTTCAAACAAGTTTTTTCTCATTCTCTATTATCTGTCATATTTCGATTTAACCTAAAACATCGTGCTTCCTGTGCATAGCGTGTTCATCTAGATGTCTTTTATCACCTTGCGTCGTTGATTGTCCTTCGTGAATTATGCGTTGCAAACAATTCCTTGTAAAAACTTTATTTATCACATTTATTTTCACTCTTCATGAAACGTGAAAAAGCATACGTCTCTTTATACACCAGCTTAGTATTAAATTGGGTCATTTTGGGAACACAACTTTATGACATTAAATAAACAACGTGTTGATACTCGAGAAGGCACATATATTGTCCTGTCAAAATGACACTTGCATAAAACATTGGTCTTTTTACAACGCATTAATATGTATAAATTAATTTCTATTGGCAATCATACCCGTTGAATAACAGTGTGTGTATGTCAATACTATATATTTTCAGTCCACAAAATGTTATTATACTGGTTGAAAACATGGACGACATTAAAGCTGATGAAAAACTTGATAAGGCATTTGATGATCTTTCCGAAAAGGAAATTCAAACATTGTTGTTCGTGTACTCTGGACACCACGATGAAATCAGCGGCTTTCAACTGAGCCCCAATGTGTATTACCATTTGGATAAAGTAAGCAAGAGACTCAATAAATGGAACGAAGAAAAACCCCTCTTTGGAAAAGTGGTTGCCTTTCTGGACTGCTGTTATCCTCAACAATTGAATTTGAACAATTCTCTCAAGCTTATTCAGTTCAATGCTACTTCTCCAACAACAACTGCAGATTTGGACAAAGAAAAGGGTAGTCCCTTTTTGATGTACGTCATGCAGGCTTTCACTGCCAGAGCAAATGGTAAAGACTGTAGACATGAGGGATGCAAATGTTGCGAACATATCGTGGGCAACTTTATTACTCTCCACGATTTGTGGGAGTATCTTAACGAACATGTGAAGATCGGACAGTTGGAGTTTAAAACGCCGTATATGAATGCAGCGAACATTGATTTGAAAGACACAATCTTAGCCTATAATTACGATTTTGAAGTGAAGTTTGAATTCACATTACAATGGCTTGATCTGGCACCATGGAAATTATATGTTCTTCCAATGGATTTCATCGACTTTAAACATCTGAAATTGAAAATTGCTAAAGACATCTTAAGTGAGTATGTTGTCATATTTTAAACACGTTCGTACTATTGAGGGGTTTGTAATAAATATGTTAAATAAACCAATGCTACATATAGGAATATGAACGTTACACAAGTGAATAAAATATTGTTAACCTCAATAGTCTTTTATTTAAGATTAGTGATCAATAACCTTAACAATCCATTTCATAAAATAAGCGAATTTAAACAAATAACGATGAATACATCTGCGGCCATCGGGCATGAAATGGTCACTGCAAAGAATTGTGAGTTTCAGCCAGTTGACGGCTAATCTAACCCCATACTAACGACAAAAATGATTAAACAATGCATACATGATTTTAAACAATAACTTAAAGCATCCCTTCTTATATCACAGACCCTTAAAACATAAAGTTCCCGACCATCTTATTGCATCTCAGAAAGAAGCATTTATTCAGGGTGTAAACTGCCCCATTACGTTTATATGCAAAATAAGAATATTCAATTTGTAACAACATTTAACTTGTATGTATTTACAAAAATGATTATATAAATATCACAAAGGGACCATTAATTTAATTGCGGACATATATTAATATCAACCATTTCACAAGTTAGTATGTACCATTATTCGCATATGTAACGAAGTTAATTAGTATTGCAAACATGCGTCATTATTTATTTTTGTTATTGCATTAACATGTTCAAAGCTAAGCACACTGTTAAAAAACATGTTTACAGCATATTGTTGATTATATCTTACATAAGCTGAAGAAAGTATCTCAGTTATCTTTCTGATATGTTTCTCTTTTGTTTGTTTTTCAGGACACGTGTATGCAATTAATCCAGGAGACTGCGATGCCCTGTCTAAATTTGCAGAAATCATCAGTTTAGAAATAAACACTGGACCTAGGACCACGCATGTTCAAGAGATTGACAAAGTCGAACTGTTGTTGTTAGCGTGGAACTCTAAACGTCAGTTGCGATGTCTTGCCCGTCTGCTACCCAACGTAAACGTGGATAAGCCAGTTGGGCGGTGCTTCAAAAATGTCCCTGACATACTAGCTGTACACCAGGATATTCTTCAGAAATACAATATAACGGTAATTATACAAGATGTTTTTTGGGGGGGGGGGGGTGGGGGTTGTACTGGAATCACACTGTCGGTCGGTTGTGTCAGCTATTTGGTGTCACACAAGTCTCACAGTTTCTGCCCATTTACACAAATAGTATAGTAATGCTTTAAATAAGATGTAGAATGCAATGCATAATTTTCGTGAATAGTGCATTTTTCTTTGCAGTGCTATGTGCCCTTAAACTTAGGCAAATGATTTATACTCACATTCAATACTTGTGAACTTTGTGTCGCTAACTAGTTTTTCAGTTGTATGCGTTTAAACATGGAACCCTCTAGATAGGTTGTTTATACTATGTAGACTCGCAACAATTTTTTAGCTCGACTATTATATATGAAATATATATAGTGTAGCTATCTTACTCACCCCGGCGTCGGCGTTGCCGTCCCCGTGTCCGTTTGCGTGCAAATGTTAAAGTTTGCGTACTACCCCAAATATTTTCAATGTCCTTTACCATATTGCTTTCATATTTTGCATACTTGTTTACCATCATGACCCCAACCTATAAACAAGAGCAGACAACTGTATCAAGCATTTTGACAGAATAATAGCCCCTTTTATACTTAGAATATGCATATTTTTGATAAATCTATGTTAAAGTGTGCGTACTACCCCAAATATTTCCTGTGTCCCTTGACATATTGCTTTCATATTTTGCATACCTGTTTACCAACATGACCCCAACCTATAAACAAGAGCAGACAACTGTATCAAGCATTTTGACAGAATTATGGCCCCTTTTATACTTAGAATATGCATATTATTGATAAATCTATGTTAAAGTTTGACAAAACAACACTTACCTTACATACCACAATGCACTCCACCCAAACCATCCCCCACGCCCCCTCCCCCCCCCCCCCCCCACCCCCCCCCCAAAAAAAATAATTTTTTTTCTTATTTTTGAAATATCATCTATTAAATGATCACACACCCACATTATACCCCCCTCTCCCCCCATCCCCCCCCCCCCAAAAAAAAAAATAAAATTAAATTGTTTTCTTATTTTGAAAGATCATCTATTTAATGATCACACACCCACATTATACCCCCCCCCCCCCTCCCTCCATGATGGCTTACATTATACTGTCAAGCACTCGAATAGTCGAGCGCGCTGTCCTCTGTCAGCTCTTTTTTATATACGACAACAACAGAATACTTACATTAGTGTGCATCTGTTTTTTCTGTCGAATACTCTTATGTGTCTAACGAACTAATTGTTGCAAAGTTATGTACCCTTCAGATGATAAAAATGATTCAATTAGTAAACGAGAAGCATTTGTATTATGTATGATCAACGGAAAAAGCGAACCACATAATTTTAACATTAATTTTGCTTGAAATAAGCCATTTTGGTGGTATCCGTCATCTTCAATAATTTTGCTTCTTTTAATCTGCCTTTAAGTATGTTCATGTTTCGTTTAACAGCTTGTGTTTTGTTTCTTGGAAGCATTCATACTTTTTTATTGAAATAATTATTTATGTTTAAGTAATAATTATTTTTCTTCATCTTGCATTTGATATTTATGAAACAAATATGTTTAATTATAAAGGAACATCAGTTGACACTTCCGAACCTTCGGCAATATAAGCAACTGCTGGAAAAGAAAATTAAGGCTGCAAGGCAATATGCTGATTATATGTTTGTTGTGGACATGCTAATAAACCACGCAACAACACAGGTAAATATTTTTCTTTATAAAATGTCATATTGATCAGCGTACATGTTATTGAACCCATTTGCCGTCGTCTTTTTTTATTCTGATTTTGTAAAGCAAATACTTTCTTTATCTCAAATCATAAACGATCCATGCACTTTTCAAATGATGACATATTGAACTGATGCTTGTTTTGGACAGTACCAGGCTCAAAGTATATTTATAATTTTACTTTATCTGGGCAGAAAATGATTAAAGATGACTTTGCTTATTGCATTTCGTCTGTTATTCTTCGTGCGTCGTATGGCGTCCACATGTGCATTCAGATCACTAAAGAAGCCTCATTTAAGGTCGAATTTTCATGGAACATTGTCAGAACAGAACAGAACAGAATAGTTTATTTTTGACTTAAGCATGTAAAGCTCATCGTCATTAACATACATATAAATAACAGCATGCGTTGAAGTACACACAAAAACACACATCATTTTAAAAAATAAATAATCTAAATAAACACGAAATAAACATAGTTCGTGAACGTATTTCGTGAGAATGGTACATGGATGGGTTTAATACACAGTGGTCACACAATGTTATGCATATAGGTTTACAAATATAGGTATAATTACATATTTCTGACCTTATTTTTTTGTAAAAATGTATTTGTATTTAACACTACATATATATGACATTTTCTCTTATTTTAAAGCATGTTAAACAATGCATGGCTAGCTTTCTTAATACAGTTTTGTTTGAGCTATTAAGTAGTTTAATAAACTTGAACATATTTGGCCGGATTCTATAATAGTTCGGAACTAGAAATGGCGCGGCAGAGGCCGACGCGTATCCCCACGCCGAATGTTTGACCTAGGTGTGCCCCAGGGTTGGTAATGGGGCCATGCATAGCTGAGATTGACCATATTGTCATAAGAGAAGTTCAGTATCAATTTGAAGTGAATCGGTGTAGAAAAGAAGAAATTATAGTAAAAGGCAATTTTGGGTGGGTGTGGTCTATGTGGGCGGGGCCCCAGGGTTGGTAATGGGGCCATGCATAGTTGAGATTGACCGTATTGTCATAAGAGAGGTTCAGTATCAATTTGAAGTGAATCGGTGTAGAAATGAAGAAATTATAGTAAAAGGCAATTTATGGTGGGTGTGGTCTATGTGGGCGGGGCGCCCCAGGGTTGGTAATGGGGCCATGCATAGTTGAGATTGACTGTATTGTCATAAGAGAAGTTCAATATCAATTTGAAGTGAATCGGTATAGAAATGAAGAAATTATAGTAAAGGCAATTTTGGGTGGGTGTGGTCTATGTGGGCGGGGCCCCAGGGTTGGTTATGGGGCCATGCATAGTTGAGATTGACCCTAATGTCATAAGAGAAGTTCAGTATCAATTTGAAGTGAATCCGTGTAGCAATGAAAAAATTATAGTAAATGGAATTTTTTGGTGGGTGTGGCCTATGTGGGCGGGCGCCCCAGGGTTGGGATTGGGGCCATGCATAGTTGAGATTGACCCTAATGTCAGAACAAAAGTTCAGTATCAATTTGAAGTGAATCCGTGTAGAAATGAAAAAATTATAGTAAATGGAAATTTTTGGTGGGTGTGGCCTATGTGGGCGGGGCGCCCCAGGGTTGGGAATGGGGCCATGCATGGTTGAGATTGACCGTATTGTCATAAGAGAGGTCAAGTATCAATTTGAAGTGAATCGGTGTAGAAATAAAGAAGTAAATGTAAAATAACCTAAAAAAATGAGTGATAATTTCTGACGCGGCCCCACCCCAACCGCTATAACTTTTGACCCAGGGGTCAGATCAAAATTCCAAATAGTGCAGGGTCGCACATATGCTCATAGCTACCATGTGTGTAAGTTTCAAGGTTCTAGTGCTTTTAGTGTAGGAGGAGATAGTGGCCAGGACGGACGGACAGACAGACGGACGGACGGACGGACGGACGGCGGAGATAACCACAATATCCCCACCTTTTTTTCAAAAAGCGTGGGGATAATTAATGCATTCCTAACATCATTATAATAAGGACATTTAAGAACAAAGTGAAATTGGGTACAAAATGTGAATAATTGTCAAACGAGTTGTCCTTATAAAATATCGTCCTAGTTTAAAGCTGGGTTACAAGGTGCAAAAAAAACTTCTCAATAGGTAAATGTGAAGGAAAAAAGCTTGTTTATGCTATAGAGGTAACATGTATTGCCAAATCTTCTCGAACATTGGTCAGAACATTTCTCCTAACGACATCTCGGTCGAGTTTGAAACTGGGTTATATGGGGTGCCGAATAAGGTCACAAGTTTATATTAATGAAATTAGAAAATATTATTCTCACTCTAGAAGCCTAGTGTATTGCTATATCTTCAAAACATTTGTATTGATGACATATCGGCTGAAGTCGCAACTGTGTCACTTGGAGTCTAATTTACTAGGTCACTAGGTCAAATTAAAGGCACAGCTTGTGAACACTAAACGTGTTACTTATTTCCCGTTGCTCGTTAAAAAAGTGTTCCAATTATGATAATAGTTTAAAACTGGGCTACGGGGTTAAAGGTACAAAGTCAATCGGTCAAATTAAAGAAAATACTTGTTAACACTCTAGATACCTCATAAATTTCTTATATTCCTAAAAAAACTCGAGCATTTTTCCGAATGTAATAAATGTTGAGTTTGAAAATGGATTATATTAGGTCAAAATCAGGGTGTCAAGGTCAAAGTTAATAATTACCAGGCTAACACTATAATGGCAATATTTATTTTTAATCTTCTTGCAATTTGGTCAGAGTCACAATTATATCTCGACCAGGTTATCAATGGCCCATATGAGGTAACAAAAGCTTGGTAATCAGGCTAAATTAACGACAACGCTAGTGAAATCTAGAAGTCACTTTTATTGCGCTATTTGCTAGAAACTTGCTCTGATTATTTGTTTTATTAAGATTCCTTATATTGAAAACCGTTTGCGCAATACGGCTTGTTAGTTTCATTTATGATACTATAATAGAATAGTTTGAACTCTCGATTATTCACATTTTGTACCCAATCAGGTCTGAAGAAAATAAAAATCATATTTATTTGGGCATTCTTCGAAAATAAACGTGGTTTGATGGCTGTCATGTATTTGGGCAGTTTTCCCAAGACGTATTTTGTAAAATCGTGTTGATAATTGCTCTATTCTGACCTGTTAAATTCCGCTCGGTCTTAGTTGAAAGCATTAGAGGCTTAAACCTTTTTGTAAATCAATACGTGTTGTGTATTTCAGCTACAAAACGCACGTTTAGAAATTTCCTTCTTCGACCTGGCAACGGACCTCAAACTGGTCCACGTGAATTTAGTAAAGACCCATGACGATCAAGAAGTTGCAATGCAGTAGAATAGATAATTCGTACTATAAATTGGATTAACATATAATTTCTGTTAATGTGCAATGTGAATTGATATAAACGGCTTTTGTACAAAGCATAGAGAAACCATTCTGACAGAAAACGTTAACAAATAAATAACGAAGCGTTTTCTAAAAGTTTTGTTTTTTTCTACATGAACTTTAAAATATCTTAAAAAATGCATTAAATCGGGTTTTATCAAATGTGTACATTGGGGGGGAATGTATTGCAATAAGAAAACAAATGTGTGTTTACTTGCAATTCGTGCGTTTACTTTGATCTTGGTGTACAGGACACTTTTAGTTCTGAAGATTGTATTCCCCATACGTTCATTCACATGTTACATGTTTTTAAGTTTTATTTTGAGTATGTGTTTCCTCTTGCGTTTAGACTGCATGTTTGCAACCTTTCAACCTTGCAAAATGAAGACTGTTTGTTTTAAAGACGTAACGTAAAATGACTTTTTTTTTTCATTCATTTCATTTATAACCGCAAACGACTATCAGCATACAACTTTATAGATATGTATTTTATTCCATGTAAAGTTTGCTTTATGCAGTGTGATTTTTTTTTGCATGTCGCGATGTTTTGCATAGATATTCGCCTTTACATTTAGGGCAAGTTTGCGTATTTAATCATAGTACATAGGAACTTTGGATCGAACATTTGCCTCTCAGTTTTATGTGAATCAACATGATATTTTGTAGATATGTTATTCATTATACGCAGATCTGCAAGATGTTAATTTTTTCTTAGTCACGATGTTCATTGCAGATTATTTTTCCATGAACATAAACAAATTGTGAATTCTTACACTATTGCACATATGCACATTTTATCGCGAACTTGACTCTCAGTTGTCTACATGCACATATGAAACCTTAAAGATATGTTGTTGGTATTGAGTTAAGTGTAAAATGTATGTTTTGTATATCACCGTTTCGTTTTAGAATTATTTTTTAAACGCGGAAATATACTAATTACATTACTTACAATGATGTACATTTATACTTGGTGTCGCAAACAGTTTTCTGTGTATTAAAACGGAGGTACATATGAATGTTGTTTTACATTATGTAAATGTGTGAGACGTTATTTGTTATGTATTTATATAGCATCTGATTGGTTAATGTCCAATCATGTGTATGATAGCCACGCCTCTATGTACTTCTGCATGCTCGCCACTGATCATACGATGTAGTATTAAAATAGCCACCAAACGTACTGCGTGTAATCAGTTTATGTCAACCCACAAACACAACAAAATGGCGACGAGGATTATTGATTGAAACCAGCGTGATTAATAGTTCATGATTTTATTATTTCTCAGTAAATGTGCGTACAAGACTAGTATTGTCATAGAATTGCTGGACTCATTGGGAACGTTAACGCATACGATAGTAATGTTGAGTCATGGCAGAGTTATCAAGAAAGACTCGAACAATATTTTTTAGTAAATGACATTACTACTGAAAGGAAGGTGGCAGCATTGTTGACGCTAGTTGGAGAAAAAACATACTGATTACTTCGTAACTTTACCGCACCGAAGAAGCCATCTGAAGAAACATAAAACACTGTGTGACCTATTAAGGAACCACTTATCCCCGAAGCCACTGCTTATAGCAGGACGGTTTCGTTTTCATAGACGGAACCAAGCCATTGGCGAGAGTGCAACAGAATATATCGCCGAACTTCGGAAGCTTTCCGAATATTGTGACTTAGGTCCGACATTGAATGATGCTCTTAGGGACATGTTCGTGTGCGGTATCAAAGGCGAAGCAACCCAAAGAAAGCTGTTGTCAATAGAATAATTGACACTCAACAGGGCAATTGAAATCTCCATAGCGATGGAAACCGCAACAAGGAACGCCGCTGGGTTGCAAACATCAAACGCCGGAAGCAACGTCAACCGCATTTAGAAGACTGCAACCAGACCGCCGAAGAACAAGATATACACGCATAAATCACGTTCCAGGTCGATGTTTGTACACTATGGCCGAACGAACCACCATTCGGCGGATTGAAGGTATAAAATGCATCCTGTCATAAATGTCATGCCAAAAGGACACAAAGCGTGTATGATGACATTGAGGATGAAAACAGCGCCGTTGAAGGTGTGCATCTAATAAAGTCTGTGAAGAATGGTGACAAAGGAAGAATCATATCATAAAACCGGAAATAAACAACGTAAGCGTGACAGTGGAAGTGGACACCGGATCTACCGTCACGCTGATGTTAAACACTAAATTCCGGAAGTTGTTAGGCCAAGTTAAGATGCGACGACCGCAGGCAATCCTCAAGACGTATTCCGGAGAAGTTCTCGAGCAGGAGGGGACTGTAATGGTGTCAGTCTCATACAATGGCCAACGCAAATATCTGCAGTTGGTTGTTGTGAAAGGTGACGGTCCATGTCTCCTTGGTAGAGATTGGTTAAAAGAAATACGATTAGACTGGAACAAAATCGTATCCGTCAACCATTTGTCGACGAATGTGCGTCTACAATCCGTGCTCAAGAAATACGCCGTTGTCTTCAGTGATGGCACCGGAAAGGTAAAAGACATCAAGGCTAGGTTGACGCTAAAGGAAAAATGCTAGACCTAGATTTATGTAGACCAGAACAGTGCCATACTCGCTTAAACCAAAAATTGTACCCATTGTACCAGTTGTGAAACCTAACGGTGATGTTCGGATTTGTTGAGACTTTAAGGCAAATGTAAATCAAAACATCAACGTTAACAAATATCCTCTTCCACGCTTGGAAGACGTTCTTGTCAATTTGTCTCCCGGAAAAAAATACAGTAAGCTAGATCTACGACAAGCATTTATTTAGCTTGAATGCGACGAAGAGAGCAAGGAATAATGGACAATTAACACACACCGTGGTCTTAACGTTACAACCGGATATTGTATGGCCCTTCGTCTGCCCCAGCAATATGGCAACGAACAATCGACCAAGTTCTGCAAGGGATTCCCTGAAAACAGTGCATTCTGGACGATATGGTGGTCACAGGTGACAATGACTGTACAAACCTTGACAATCGCGAGAAACTGTTGAGCAGGTTAGAGCTCTTTGGAATCAAAGTTAACAAAGACAAATGTGTTTTCGTTGAAAAACGGATTACATACTGTGGTCATGACATTGACGCTGAAGGACTCTGGAAATGTCAGGATAAGATTGAGGCAGTGTTAAAACACCGACTCCGCGAGACATTAAATCATTCAGAGCATATTTAGGGGTGCTTAATTACTATCACATATGTTTGCCAAATCTCGCGACAACCATTAAACCGCTTACATCGCTCCTTGAGAAAAAAATCGTAAATTCATATGGTCGAGCGAATGTGAAACAGCGTTCGAAAATTCAAAGAATCGTCTGACTTCAGAACCAGTGCTTACTCATTACAGGCCAGAACTTCCGGTACGCCTCGCGACCGAAGCGTCTCCGTATTGTATATCCGGTAAGCTGTCTCATGTTATTCAGGAAGGTTCTGAAAGGACGATTGCATTTTCGTCAAGATCGCTTACGAAAGCGGTACGTAAATACGCGCAGATCAAATCGATAAGAAAGCTTCAGCGTTTTACTGGGCTGTTCGAAAGTTTTACCCGTATCTTTATGGAAAAAAGTTTACGTAACCGACTGCCAAGCGCTTTCGTCAATATTTAGCCCCAGTAAATGTATTCCCGCGGCCACAGCCGCGCGCTTACAAAGGTACGCAATGTTTCTTTCAGTGTTCGATTACGACATTCAATACAAGAACACTAAACATCATACAAATGTCGATGGGTTGTCGAGATTATACACGCCAATGAAAGGTCAAACAAATCTCGAAGCAGAAGACGTATTTTACACGTCGCAAGTAGAGCAGCTTCCCGTGACGAGTGCTGAAATTAGCCGGAAAACAAAACGAGAGCGCGTGCTCTCGCGCGTGTTTGATTACGAACAAAACGGCTGGAACGAAATGACTGAGGAACCGTTGATGAAACCCTTTTAATCGCGACGTAACGAATAAACAATTCGTAGCGGATGCTTAATGTGGCCCATCAGAGTCATTATTTCTGTCAAACTGCGAGAGCGCGTGTTATCTTTACTATATGTCAGCCACCCAGGTATCGTCCGAATTAAATCTTTAGCGAGAATTATGTCTGGTGGACTTGTGATTTATCAAGGCGGTGTAATGGCTGTCAACTAAGAAATCGCCAGCAAATGTAAAATTACACCCATGGAAATGGCCCACACAGAGCTTTTAGCGCCTACACGTTGATTATCCTCAGGTATATAGTCCAACGCTGTGCCAACTGAATCAGCGATCCTCGGGTATGTAGTCCATCGCTGTGCCAACTGAACAAGCTATCCTCGGGTATGTAGTCCAACGCTGTGCCAACTCAACCAGCAATCCTCTGGTATATGGTCAAACGCTGTGCCAACTGAACCAGCGGTCCTCGGGAATGTAGTCCAACGCTGTGCCAACTGAGCAAGCGATCCTCAGATTTGTAGTCCACCGCTGTGTCAACTGAACCAGCGATCCTCGGGTAGGTAGTCCAACGCTGTGCCAACTGAACAAGCGATCCTCTTGTGTGAAGTCCAACGCTGTGCCAACTGAACCAGCGATCCTCGGGAATGTAGTCCAACACGGTGCCAACTAAACAAGCGATCCTAAGATTTGTAGTCCACCGCTGTGTCAATGAAGCAGCGATCCTCGGGTATGTAGCCCAAGCTGTGCCAACTTAACCAGCAATTATCTGGTATATAGTCCAACACTCTGCTAACTGAACAAGCGATCCTCGGATTTGTAGTCCAGCGCTATGCCAACTGAACCAGCGATCCTCGGATGTGTAGTCCACCGCTGTGCCAACTAAACCAGCGATCACCGGGAATGTAGTCCAACGCTGTGCGAACTGAACAAGCGATCCTCGGATTAATAGTCCAGCGCTGTGCCAACTGAACCAGCGATCTTCGGATGTGTAGTCCATTGCTGTGCCAACTGAACCAGCGATCCTCGGATGTGTTGTCCACCACTGTGCCAACTGTACCAGCGATCCTCGGGTATGTAGTACAACGCTCTACCAACTGAACCAGCGATTCTCCGGTATGTAGTCCAACGCTGTGCCACCTGAACCAGCGATTCTCTAGTATGTAGTCCAACGCTGTGCCAACTGAACCAGCGATCCTCGGGTATGTAGTCCAACGCTGTGCCAACTGATCCAGCGATCCTCGGGAATGTAGTCCAACTCTCTGCAAATTGAACCAGCGATCCTCAGATGTGTAGTCCAACGCTGTGCCAATTGAACAAGCGATCCTCGGGTAAGAAGTCCAGCGATGCCAACTAAATCAGCGATCCTCGGATGTGTAGTCCAACGCTGTGCCAACTGAACCAGCAATCTTCAGATATGTAGTCCAACTCTCTGCCAACTGAACCAGCGTCCAACGCTGTGCCAACTAAACCAGCGATCCTAAGATGTGTAGTATACCGCTGTGCAAACTGAACCACCGATCCTCGGATGTGTAGTCCAACACTGTGCAAACTGAACCAGCGATCCTAAGATGTGTAGTCCAACGCTGTGCCAACTGAACCAGCGATCCTAAGATGTGTAGTATACCGCTGTGCAAACTGAACCACTGATCCTCGGATGTGTTGTCCAACGCTGTGCAAACTGAACCAGCGATCCTCGGGTATGTAGTTCAAATCTCTGCCAACTGAACCAGCGATCCTAAGATGTGTAGTATACCGCTGTGCAAACTGAACCAGCGATAATCAAATGTGTAGTCCAACGCTGTGCAAATTAAACCAGCGATACTTTAATGTGTAATCCAACGCTGTGCAAATTGAACAAGCGATCCTCGGGTATGAAGTCCAGCGATGTGCCACCTAAACCAGCGATCCTTGGATGAGTAGTCTAACGTTGTGCCAACTGAACGAGCGATCCTCAGACATGTATTCCAACTCTCTGTCAACTGAACCAGCGATCCTAAGATGTGTAGTATACCGCTGGGCAAACTGAACCAGCGATCCTCAGATGTGTATTCCAACGCTGAGCAAATTGAATCAGCAATCCTTTAATGTGTAATATAACGCTGTGCCAATTGAACAAGCGATCCTCGGGTATGTAGTTCAACGCAGTGCCAACTGAATCAGCGGTCCTCGGGTATGTAGTCCAACGCTCTGCCAACTGAACCAGCGATCCTAAGATGTTTAGTCCAACGCTGTGCCAATTGAACCAGCGATCCTTTAATGTGTAGTCCAACACTGTGCAAATTGAACAAGCGATCATCGGGTATGTAGTCCAACGCTGTGCCAACTGAACCAGCGATCCTCGGGTATGTAGTCCAACGCTGTACCAACTGAACCAGCGATCCTCGGGTATGTATTCCAACGCTGTGCCAATTGAACAAGCGATCCTAAGATGTGTAGTCCAACGCTGTACCAACTGAACCAGCTCCCGTAACAAGCAGGTCAGCATATAAAAAACAATCTGGTTGAACATTGTTTTCCAAATTTCTGAACTTTTATATAAGCAATTAAGCATTTAAACAGGCCTCTCGTATTACTTTTACTTACAAAACAGTCGAAGAGCTGAACAGTCTTCGGATCTTTTAGAAAGTTCATCTTGGTCAATGTAGTGAAGTGACACCTAAGATAACTCTCTCCATCCGAATGTGTTGTGTTTCAATTGTTCTCCTCTCTTGTGTTCTCCTTTATTGTAAATATGTACCGCCTTGGTTAATTGACATTGTGTCTAAAAACATGGGGTAGCAGGTTATGTTTTGTGAATATTTTTAAATTGACATTGTGTCTAAAAAAAGGTGTAGCATGTTTTTGTGAATAATTTTAAGTCGACATTGCGTCTAAAAATGGTGTAGCATGTTTTTGTGAATATTTTTAAGTTGACATTGTGTCTAAAAATGGTGAAGCTTGTTTTTGTGAATATTTTTAAGTTGACATTCCGTCTACAAAATGGGTACCAGGTCATGTTTTTGTGAATTTGTTTAAGTTGACATTGCGTCTAAAAATTGGGTACAGGTCATTCTTTTTTATACCCCCGGATCGAAAGACCGGGGGTATAATGTTTTTGGCCTGTATTCCATTCATTCATTCATTCATTCATTCATTCATTTATTCATTGTATGTGTGTATCCCAAAACTTTAACCTTTGTTAAAGTTTGATAACTTTTGCATTATTGAAGATAGCAACTTCATATTTGGCATACATGTGTATCTCATGAAGCTGCACATTTTGAGTGGTGAAAAGTCAATGTCATCCTTCAAGGTCAAAGGTCAAATATCATTGTATTTTTTTCTTTCTTAAAACTTTCACCTTCGTTACAGTTTGATCATAACTTTTTATAATATTGAAGATGGCAACTAGATATTTGGCAAGCATGTGTATCTCATGGAGCTGCACGTTTTGAGTGATGAAAGGTCAAGGTCATCCTTTAAGGTCAAATGTCAAATTTTTGGCTTCAAAGCGGCGCAATAGGGGACATTTTGTTTCTGACAAACACACCTCTTGTTGTGAATTTGTTTAAGTTGACATTGTGTCTAAAAATGGGATAGCATGTTGTGTTTTTGTGAATATTTTTTAAGTTGAGATTGTGTCTAAAAATGGGGTAGCAGGTCATATTTTCGTGAATTTATTTATCAAGTTTTGTGTTATCTGGAAGGTCTCCGTGGGCATCTTAACATAAAAGTAACGCGTATAAACATGTAGTGTGGTGGTTATGTTGTTCTACAAGTGCTAATACATGATCTTATTAGTTTTTGTCAAAACAGATTAACCGTTGATTACTAGCAAAGAAAAAAGTTAAGAAGACTTGATTCCAAAACATCAACACAAATAGTTTTATGCAAATAAGACTCGCGATCTGGGAAAACGTGGCTTAATGCATTTTCATACAGTGTCGTCCTAGATTAGTCTATAAAGTCCGCATAGGCTGATCAGGGACGACATTTTCCGCCGAAATTAGATTTTTGCTCTGAAAGTACTTCCTTTGAACGAAAATACAACAGACGCGGAAAGTTTCGTCTCTAGTTAGCCTGTGCGGACTGCGTAGGCTAATCTAGTACGATAATTTACGCATACGCATAAAGCCTGGTTTTCCGAGAGCGAGGCTCAAATGCTATTTCGTTTGTACAGTCGGCAGCCCGCTCATGCAAACAGGCATAAATACCGTTTGGAAATCCCGAACATGCCGTGTACATACGACACGCTGTCGGAAATCTCGAACATGCCGTGTCCATAAGACACATTGACGGAAATCCCGAACATGCCGTATCCATACGACACGCTGTCGAAAATCTCGAACATGCCGTGTCCATAAGACACACTGACGGAAATCCCGAACGTGCCGTATCCATACGACACGCTGTCGGAAATCTCGAACATACCGTGTCCATAAGACACACTGATGGATATCCCGAACATGCCGTATCCATAAGACACACTGACGGAAATCCTGAACATGCCGTATCCATACGACACACTGACGGAATTCCGAACATGCCCTGTCCATGCGACAAACTGAAGGAAATCCCGAACATGTCGTGTCCATACGACACACTGACGGAAATCCCGAACATGCCGTGTCCATACGACACACTGGCGAAAATCCCGAACATGCCCTGTCCATGCGACAAACTGACGGAAATCCCGAACATGCCCTGTCCATACGACAAACTGACGGAAATCCCGAACATGCCGTGTCCATACGACAAAGTGACGGAACTCCCGAACATGCCGTGTCCATACGACACACTGACGAAAGTCCCGAACATGCCGTGTCCATACGATACAATTACAAAAATCCCGAACATGCCGTTTCCATACGACACACTGACGGAAATCCTGAACATGCCGTGTCCATACGACACACTGACGGTAATCCCGAATATGCCGTGTCCGTACGACACACTGACGGAAACCCGAACACGCCGTGTCCATACGACACACTGACGGAAATCCCGAACATGCCGTGTCCATACGACACACTGACGGAAATCCCGAACATGCCGTGTCCATACGACATACTGACGGATATCCCGAACATGCCGTGTCTATACGACACACTGACGGAAACCCGAAAATGCCGTACCCATACGACAAACTGACGGAAACTTCGAATATACTGTGTCCATACGACACACTAACGGAAATCCCGAACATGCTGTGTCCATACGACTCACTGACGGAAATCCCGAACATGCCGGGCTGTCCATACGACACACTGACGGAAATCCCGAACATGCTGTGTCCATACGACACACTGACGGAAATCCCGTACATGCCGTGTTCATACGACACACTGACGGAAACTCGAACATGCCGTATCCATACGACAAACTGACGGAAACTTCGAAGATGCTGTGTCCAAACGACACACTAAAGGAAATTTCGAACATGCCCTGTCGATACGACACACTGACGGAAAACCCGAACATGCTGTGTCCATACGACACACTGACACGAGTTTCGGTATCGGCGTGGTGGTAAAAGATTTTAAAAATCAAATAGTTCAATATGTATTAACAAAATCATACTGTGCTCGGACTGTAACCTTGAAAACATGTGTATATATTTGTTAGCATATTTTATGTATGACCGATCAAATAGAATATTGAACCTGATGACTATGTTTCAACGGCTTCGCTGTTCTCATCATAAACATTTTATCGAAGCAAATGCAAAATTTACTTATTTTCTTTGCCGTTGGGGTCGACTCATTCCACATTCAAAACGCGGACAATGCGCCTTTTCCATACATCAATCTGCTGTGTGATTCTTTGCAGATTTTTTAAAACTGCAAATATAGATTGTTATGTTCTCAAACACGCAAAAGTATTTCGTATGACTTATACCTGATTGAAATAAGTGCAATTAAGAAAAACTCGGTCTATCGAACAAATAAATCATGGAATTTGTGTTTATGTAAACACAAATCATTAATTATATAAAATAAGTCTAAATTTATATGTACATACATATTGCATTTACATACAACACATAAGACGAAAACCGAAATACACATAGTCTTGTAAATTATAATACAATTTTTAGGGAAAAAGTTCATAACTTCAAAAGTCACAATACAGTATAAAGACTGTACATTATATTTGAACAATTAGATAATAAATATATAAGAAATTCAACTAATAAATAACTTCCTCAAACTTCTTGTATCAATACATGATCACGATCACCTTCAATCTCTCACAGATTCTTTCTTTTCCTGGCTTTTATTCAAATCTGCCTACCTTCCCATACGTTGATGTTATGATATAGAGTGGATTGACACAGATAGGTCCCAAACATTTAATTAATATGTATTAGTGCAACTGTTGAAATATCTTGCAAACAGCCTCTGACGAGCAACAGAACAGACCCAACTTCGCTAATTTATAATATGAAACGATGACAACATTATTCTGATAGATGACGTCCACCATGCCCCCCCCCCCCCCCGATGAAATCAAAGAAAGCAGTCTCAATTTCTAAACTATAAATTACAACAATTAACAGCAAAACTAAACTATAAAAAAAAACTAAAAATGTCCCCTCAAAGGCTCATTCAAGCAGGTGTAAAACTTAATTAAAATTACTCTTAATTACTCTTAAAACTTTGTCGTGCGCTACTTCACATTGATCACGAAAAAATACAAAAAAATACAAAAAGATTTGAGTTGGTTTATTAAATAAATTTCCTAAGTTGAAGTGCACGTAATAACCCATTCGTATACACACAAAAACGTATTGCACAACTACACAGAATATACAACACTTCCATGCACTTTTGAAAAAATAATTATTCAAATCCAAATTTGCCTCAGTTCAAGGGCACAGATCTCTGCAAACAATATCGCGAAATACACGAGTAATTACCTCTTGTTATTCGTAACTGTATTCGACCCATATCTATGAAGTTTCATAATGATACACAGAAAACTGAGAGACTGGTTCGCGACACCATACATGTTTATGTGCAGCGTGACGTACTAACTGACCAACAAACCAACGAAACGACCGACAGAGTAATTCAAGTATACCCCGCAGACTATTGGCGTGGGTACAATCATCGCAATAAACTTACATCCATGGTTACGTGCCGTGTACATTATATTGTTAAATCAGTTCCGTGAAATTCTTATCGTTCGAGATATTATCATACATATTGTAATAAAAAGTAGCAATAACCATGAAACGAACGCTTTACCGAAAAATGTGTCAGCCGGGGTCAGTTGTAGGTGAAAGGACGAACAAATTCATTGTGCCAGTCTCGTATCATGTCATTCTTTTCATGGAGAACGCTTTCGACGGGGGATAACTCAGTGTTTGCAAAAATATTCAAATCACTGTTTATCTCCCATACGTGTAATGTAATTGGATCACGAAAACACACACTATAACTATCATGTTTTCTTATGGAATTTCTTCAAACGATCATTTCACTTGCGGCGTCCCTCTATACCCGCGGAGAATGTCTGTCTGTCGCCCTGGAAGTGTAAACGGAGGAAATGACGTCACAAACACAGACACGCATAGGTTTAAGTGTGAAACGGTCTTATCTTAAAGTGATATTATGGCCATTTTTCAATGTTGAATTGAGCTGAAAAGAATTAACAGGTCAAAGGAATTAGTTAAAATGTGTCAACTGACCAATTATCTTCAACTCATCTTGCTACCAGTTGTTATAAAAATATATATATATTATATTCGATATTTTACATGACTGTAATTCCTCTAAGCCGAGCGGAACTTTTTTTTAATAGGATCGGAGTTAGTGTTCGTGCGTCGTATGAACGAATCTGCCCAAAAACTAAATTTAGATTCACATTGTACATCGAATCATTTCTGTCGTCAGTTGTCAAAACGAAAGTAGGGTTGATATTCAATGTATTTTTCTCTTTCCGGGATATTGTTTTAGTATGTTGATGCTGCTTTAACAAACATAAGTGAATATGAAGTGAAAACACCAAACATAACCAACGGTTGCAATAGACACCTACACACATAGCATATACTGTTAGTTGCGCATAATATCACTTTAAACAGAAATAATAAACAGATTCAAGTTTCACGCGTAACCCTCAACGTACAAATGTAAGCTCATATAGCAAAAATAACTTGTATTCTTGGAATGAAAGCTTTCAACTTTGTGACAGCAAATGTAATGAAATACTATCTTTATACACTGATTTACAGAGTTCCAGCATCGCTCATTATAGGACTAGTAACGATTTGATAATTAACAAATAATGATACAAATTTTAAGAATCCGAAAATGTTAATATCTAACAACCGTATTAATGACGCATAATGAGTCCAATTACAACCAACATCCACCGTCATGATTGACCGATTTAAAAACCGTTTCTTTATTGATTTCATGTTGCATTCGATGTCATTATATGTGAATATTTCAGGTAATACCGCGGGAAAACCGTCCTCTTAATTTTCCTGGAGTTTTATTTTTACAACAATTAAAACAAGTTCAGCTTTTATTGTCTACCATAACGTAGAGCTGTGTCATTAAAAATACTTCGCTTCAGAGATCTGTATCATTATTTAAAGGGACTTTGACAGATATTAGATTTTTTTAAAGCCAGTAAATATGTTTACTAACACATCTTCAATGTTTGAATGGCCCTGACTAATTATAATAGGGAAGTAACATTTTGAATTAAAAATACAACCTCCCTCGGGATTCGAAACCGGGACCTCTGGAACAAAACACTACAGCGCCAACCTCTTTGACACGCCGATTTATAGGCATAACGAATTAGAATATTAATAGAACACGTTTATTCAACATTATCGAGGAAAGCGTTCCATACGCGGTATTATTTGAACGTATTCGAATGATGATTATCCATTGAGCCTTGTTCTGAGAAAACTGGGCATAATGCATGTACGTAAAGTGTCATCCCAGATTAGCCTGTGCAGTCCGCACAGGCTTGTCAGGGACGACACTTTCCGCCTAAACTTGATTTTCGGTACGGAGGGGCTGCCTTGAAACTTAAAATACCATAGCAACGGAAAGTGTCGTCCTTGATGAGTCTGTGCGCACTGCAGAGGCTAATCTGGGACGACACTTTACGCACATGCATTATGCCCAGTTTTCTCAGAACGCGTCTCCATTAATAAACCGATATTTGTATCATTTTACTTAGTCAGGAGCGTTATTTAGCCTTTTTAAGATCACGTCAACATTCTTTTTAAATCTATAACAATTACCGGTATTTTGAAAATCGGCATTTAGCCAAACTGTGAACAAGTCCCTGTAATCAAAAATTGTTTTTATTTATTTAAAAAAACTTATTAATTATGCTTTAACAAATAAAGAAATTATCATTACCATCACAATAGATGTTAAAAATGAGTAATTATGCAAAGAAATGAATATAATATTAGGAAAAGATCAAAGATAACGATAGGTACAGATTGGAACATCTGTCTAGCCTGGTGCAATTTCCCTAAAAAAACTTCTAGATAAAGGAAATGTCAAAGTCGTTCACTTGTAATTAAGGTTTTAAAGATTTGGTCTTTTCATTATGAACGTTAATTTTTGTACAAGATATATACATGTACAATAAAAAGATTGTCCACTCTTCTTTTGACTTGTCTAGAAGGACAGCTTGGTGGAAGCAAAATGGGGACCAGGCGCAACACGCTGAGATCTCTCCCTATAAGAGCTTCATTCGGGGAAAACTGGGCTTAATGCATGTAGCCTCTGCAGATCACACAGGCTGATCAGGAACGTCACTTAACGCCAACACTGGATTTTCATTTAGAAAAAACTTCATTTAAACCAAAAAAAATATATATAAAAACGAAATATGTCGTCCTCATAACACTGTGCGAACTGCACATGCTAATCTGTGACAACAAATTACGCACATTCATTGAGCCCAGTTTTCCAAGAAAGCGGTTCATAATATGAGACGCATTCTGAGAAAACTGGGCTTTATGCATGTGCGTAAAGTGTCATCCCAGATTAGCCTGAGCAGTCCACACAGGCTAATCAGGGACGATACTTTATGCTTTTATGACGTTTTTTATTTAAATAAAATCTCTTCTTAGCAAAAATCCAATTGAGGCGGAAAGTTTCGTCCGACATTAGCCTTTGCGGACTACACAGGCAAATCAGGACGACACTTTACGCACATGCATAAAGCCCAGTTTTCTCAGAACGCGACTCATATGTTATCATAACTTGAAGATACATGTATAAGCGCAAATGAAATATAGTAAGCTATTTGCACGTATTCGGTAGTATTCTGTCCCGCTCTTCAATCCATGCTACAAAATGTAACAAAAACAATAATATAACTTCATTACCTTTCGGCACGAATACATATTGATGTTGACTTTCATACAATTTTAATAGTAATTGGAAGTATACCATTCATTTTCTCACTCTTTATACCGCTAGAAAAAAAACACAAAACAACATGTACAGTTTGTGCAAAAAATACATAAGTATGCATAATGAAATAATGCTTTCTGTCCATACATAACAAGCAATACAATATTATGGGTACTAACCACACCCGTTGTTATCATATGACAAAACGTGTCTATAGAGTGTGTACTTAGACCACATGGACAAACATCATCGAGAAAACTGGAATAAGCAGGCTACCAAATGAAATTGAGCCGCGCTCTCTGAAAAGGGGGTTTAGTGCATGTGCGTAAAGCTTCGTCCCAAATTAGCCTGTGCGGCAACACAAGCTAATTAGGGACGCCCTTTTCCGCTTAAATGAAAATTTTTGTTTTAAGAAAGTTTCTTCTTAGAAAAAATCAAATTTAGAAGGAAAGTGTCGTCCCTGATTAGCCTGTGCGAACTGTACAGGCTAATCTGGGACGACACTTTACGCACATGCAGTAAAACCCCTTTTCACAGAGCACGGCCCATTTATTATATACATGCTGAACATTCCCGAATGTTAGCAAAACCTAACCGTAAGATTGCATTAATGAGTACGGTCCAATGGTTACAATATCTAAAGCCCGATTATAAGATGGTTCACGATTAAAACAACTCACGGATGATTCCATTTTAACGTTCCATACTGGAATAAACACATACAATATTTTATCAGTATTCTTATTGTGTATTTAAGAAATTCTCCTGTTCCTGAACTGTTGGCATTATAATTAGCATAGCCTACTGCTTCCTTAAATTAACCCAGTTATACCTAGTGGACTCTCCCATCCTTCTAAATTGGATCAATTTATTTCCAAAATTAGGGATGTCTAGTATATTTATTTCTATATTTAAAATATTTCTTACAGAAATACCTTTCAGCAAACAGCGCAGACACTGATGCTAGACGCTAGGCATAAATGGGTTAAATTAAGCTACACAAAAGCCGCCGCTCTCGGAAAGTGGGTTTTAATACATGTGCGTAAAGTGTCGCCCCAGAATAGCCAATGCAGTCCACACAGGCTATTAAGGGACGACACTGTCCCCTTAAACTAGATTTGTGGAAAAAATACTTCCTTGAAACGGAAAACTCTAGAAAAGCTGACAGTGTTGTGCCTGATAAGCCTGTGCACACTGCACAGGATAACCTGTTACGCCACTTTACGCCCATGCATTAAGGCCAGTTTTCCTTGAACGAAGCGAAATTAAACTTCAAATGTACCGATACGAACATGGGCTTATATTAATCTCGAGCTAGACATACTAATAATCGTTGGTACTTGAATTCGTGGTTCAGCGGAACAACGAAATCCACGAAAATTAGTACCACACGAAATTTAATGGTTTTACAGTACACTATAAGTAAGTGTATTTTGTTAATATTTTCAAGTTTATGTTATCACAGGGCTTTTTTTTCTTATTTAGCAACGGCCCAACATGGGTCCCTTCCCACAAGAGAAAGACCGCTTCTCCTTAGAGAATTTCTTTAAAATGATGAACAATTTCCCTAATATCAAGCTTCATTTTGGTAATTTCTTCCATGTTTTTTCAGTTGTGTCGATAATTTGTTCCCCAAAATTGAAGGCCATGCCCTGTTCACCAAATCAAGAAAAAAAGCCCTGTATCATCAGTGTTACTCTCCATTAATAACAATTGACGCTCGTAGTTTAGAAAATCGCAGTATTTATGTGTTTGCATGATACAATTAAGAACCATGTACAACCAGTAACAATGCAGTGTCGAGCCTAGTCAATATAAATTGCCGCCATAGAATCTTTTGATGATTTTTGCTTTGGCAGACTCTCGCCTTTATTCTGAACGCGAATTATTTCAGCTATGTCGAACCCATCCCCACCCAACGATATTGAACGAATTGGCCATTAGCCCCAGTCCACATCAACAATGACTGCTCATCAGCCCTTAATAAGTTGAGTCGTGTTCTGAGAAAACTGGGCATAATGCATGTGCGTCAAGTGTCATCCCATATTAACCTGTGCAGTCCGCACAGGCTAATCATGGACGACACTTGCCGCTTTTATGAAATTTTTCGTTAAAATAGTCTCTTCTTAGCAAAAATCCAATTAAGGCGGTAAGTGTCGTCCCTTGAAAATTGCACAGGCTAATCTGGGACGACACTTTACGCACATACATTATGCCCAGTTTTCTCAGAACGCGACTCAGTTTCTCTCACTAACCCGCACAATGCCCAGAACCACTCTGTGAAAACTGGGCTTAATGCATGTGTGTGAAGTGTCGTCCCATACGCACAGGCATTAAGCCATACTTTCACAGAGCGAGGCTCACGCGCAACTTATCGTCCCCTCTAAACCCCTTCAACTCACCTCTGACTGCACATGAGCACGAGGTTCTGGGCCGCTGTGATGGTGGACATCACATTCTGACCGGTAATCACGTGCCGGTCTATCACCACGTGCACACTGTCTGGCTCGCCGCTGCCTGCAAAAGAGACAATCGCGTTATGAAATGAGCCTTGTTCTGGGAAAACTGGTCTTAATGCATGTAAAGTGTCATCCTAGAACGACATATTCAGCCTAAATTGTATTTTCGTCAAGAGACGTCCTTTAAAAGAAAAAAAAACACATAAAAGCACAAAGTGTCGTCCCTGATTAGCCTGTACGATACACGGGCTTATATGGGATGACACCTGACGCACAAGCATTAAGACCAGTATTTCGAGAACGAGACTCAAAAAATACATTGTCAATGGCAATCGTGATGAATCGGCTATATTCGGACTCCTCCGTAAGATTGATTTATGGAATGAATCGTCTGCTGATCCAGAGTGTCTCAATGGCCTTAAGATCAGGGCGTATCTCTACGGATTTGGATGCCATATGCTGAAGTAATGCAGAGGATTTGTTTCTGATATGGCTAATGGACTGAAATGTCACATAGCACGTCGCCGCACAAAAGAAAGTAAACGAGTGTATACCGCGTTTTTACGAGACCATATGTTATGTGCAAAAGCTGATAATTCTTACATGATTTCAGGCTTAAATAAGAATATGCAGAAAATCCTTAAAGTGATATTATGGGCATCTAACAGTATAAAGGTGTCTATTGCAACCGTTGTTTATTTTTGGTGTTTTCACTTCATATACACTTATATTTGTTAATGCAGCATCAAAATACTAAAACAATATACCGAAAAAAGAAAATAATCCATTTGAATATCAACCGTACTTTCGTTTTGACAACTGACGACAGAAATAATTGGATGTACGATGTGAGTCTAAATGTAGTTTTCATGCAGATTCGTTCATACGACACAAAGACACAATTTTGTTTTACGGATCATTTCGGCTTAGAGGACTGGGTGAGTCATGTAAAATATCATAAATGATATATATATTTTTATAAACAAATGGTAGTAAGATAAGTTGTAGATAATTGGTCAGTTAAAGCAATTGAACTAATTCTTTTACCTGAAAATTCTTTTCAGCTCAATTCAACAGTGAAAAATGCCCATAATATCACTTTAATATAACGTTCGTTGTTTTAGTTATGTGTTTGTTAATTTGAAATTAAAGTGATATAATGGGCATCTAACAGTATATAGGTGTCTATCGCAAACCGTTGTTTATTTTTGGTGTTTTCACTTCATATACACTTATATTTGTAAATAGCATCAACATACTAAAACATTATCCCGGAAAGAGAAAAATAATCCATTTGAATATCAACCGTACTTTCGTTTTGACAACTGACGACAGAAATGATTGGATGTACGATGTGAGTCTAAATGTAGTTTTCAAGTAGATTCGTTCATACGACACAAAGACACAATTTTGTTTTACGGATCATTTCGGCTTAGAGGACTGGGTGAGTCATGTAAAATATAAAAAATAATATATAATTTTTATAAACAACTGGTAGCAAGATGAGTTGTAGATAATTGGGCAGATACCACATTTTAACTAATTCTTTTGACCTGTAAATTCTTTTCATCTCAATTCAAAAGTGTAAAATGCCCATAACTTTCATAAAGCGAATGTGAATATAAAAAAAGAATATCGAAATCATATCAGTTAATTAAGTAAGTATGAGCGAATTTACCAACAATTATAGAAAACTCAACATGAGCTACCAAAAAAGGTTCATGTCGATACACACAATAGGGTCGATATTTAGTTGACACGAACAACTTTCTGTACACCTTATATGGACTAACGAAGTTGTCAGTTGAATAAAGGCTGGGAATTGTAGCAGTCAATGTTGTTCGTTCAAATCTACTGCTGAACGTGCTTCTCGTGTATTTGTGCAGCAGTGTGGTATTTGCGCAGCAGTGTGGTATTTGCGCAGCAGTGTGGTATTTGCGCAGCAGTGTGGTATTTGCGCAGCAGTGTGGTATTTGCGCAGCAGTGTGGTATTTGCGCAGCAGTGTGGTATTTGCGCAGCAGTTGTGGTATTTGCGCAGCAGTGTGGTATTTGCGCAGCAGTGTGGTATTTGCGCAGCAGTGTGGTATTTTGTGCAGCAGTGTGGGTATTTGTGCAGCAGTGTGGTATTTGTGCCGCAGTGTGGTATTTGCGCAGCAGTATGTATTTAGCAGCTACTTTCATATTGAACTTACATGTCTATACACAGTATTCATCAATGTGGCGATGTACTTATATTTGCACCGCAACCTCTACTGTGACATGAACTCATATACTTCTAGGTGTACCCCCACCCCTATCTCACTGTGGCAACATACATACACATTGTTTGCACCACCTATGGTGCAATTTAAAAGACATATCTAAGTGAAGATATGGTAAATATGTTTCCACTCCTGTTTACGTACATACAAATATGGTTTCTCCCCTGTTGCGTTAACTTACATTTACCTACATGTATTTCTACTAAGTTCTCCTTGTGGCGATGTACCCTCATGCTCCCCACCTCTTTAGCGATGTGATGAATAATTTAGGTTTGTCGTGCCCCCCCCCCCCTCCCTGCTGATGATGTACTTACAGATGTTTCCGCTTCCGTGCCTTCTCTGTGGCGATGTTCTAACAGGTGGTTCCCCTTTACATTTATCATACCACTACATTGAACGCTGCCTCATATATTTGTTGTATCATTTCAACAGGAAGTTGTTATTTATATCATTCCATGATTGGAAGTAGGTCATATTACTCGGAAGCAACTATAAAGTCATCACTTTTGTAAAATATAATCAGATTCAACAAAACAATCAATTTGATACCAAAATGTAATATATTGTAGACAAAATAGCAAAAAACAACAGATTTTAAAAATATTAAGCGCACGCGCTCAGAACGTCATTATTAATCAAACGTCAAAATTAATATTTAGTCCAATTAAAATTCAGCGTCGTAGCGATTATATTTTATTATTTCTTTTAAAGTGGGTTTAATGCCCTATCATTCGCCGTTCTTTTATCAAAAGCTTCAACTAAAATATTACACAAGGATAGGACAGTCACCTGTTATTATATATATATGTGTCATCGCGATGCTTTTTTCCCAAGTTACCCCCAGTGCTATTATACTTTCATGTAAATATGTCCTCGTGGTGTTGTTTTGCCATGTTCAAATGACATCTCCCTGTCGTCATTCTTAAGCTTGTACTATATTTTGCTCCGCTATGAGGTGCTTATATGTATTTTTGCATTGGTTTTCCCCGATGGTGTGGTACTTACATGTGTATTTTCCCCCGTGGTCCTTAATGAAGTCCTCGGGTATCAGGGGCAGAGTGGGGAAGTCTGTACTCCTTGCCAGCTCAAATACGGAGGTCTGAAGACAGAAACATTAGGGTCAACAGTGGCCCTGGTGAACCCGAGGTCAACAGTGGCCCTGGTATTAAAACATCAACAGCCTAACAATTACCAACAATATGTAAAAGTCTCATTTTTTTGTTTAATTATAATAGGCATTTTTACCTTTAAGATACTTCATTGAATACATTTACTAGCAAACCCTGTTTAAAAATACTTTGTTTATTGGTTATTGACGCACACAGGTTAGACTGTAGTCTTCAAAACACCATACTCCATCTGTGATACAGGGAAAAAGGCCTGCTACCCCAAGGCCTATGGCACAGATGGGCTCTAAAACATAGATACATGGTGTAAGACATGGTATGACACGTCAACATTGAAGGTGTGAACCATAGACACAGTGAAAGTGAATGAAAAGGTAGAACAAAGACACGAACTAAGACAAAGCCACAGTGTGGGGCATAAAAACAAAGAACGAAATAGAAACACTGTGAGATCTGGAAAGGTTATTAAACACAGACAAGGAGTAAAACATGTCTGCAGTGTGAATGAGACACAGACACGGTGTGAAGTTTTGATAAAGATTAGGACATTACAACATTGTGAAATATAGCCACATTTTGAACTAAAGACACATAGTGAAATATAGACACAGGGTGTCAAACAGACAAAATGTTAAACATAGGCACAGTGCAAGAAATATAGACACGCAGTGAGATATAGACACATGGTGAGACATCGACATTGTCAGACATAGACACAATGCGAGATATCGACATTATCAGACATAGACACATTGTCAGACATAGACACATTGTGAGACATCCACATTGTCAGACATAGACACATTGTGAGACATTGACACATTGTCAGACATAGAACATTGTCAGACATAAGACACATTGTTTGACATCAACATTGTCAGACAGAGACACAAAGTGAGACATCAACATTGTCAGACATAGACACATTGCAAGGGGGTCCAAAATTTATGGTGAAACATATCATTTCAACACTTATTTGATACAGGGTACAAAATATTTAAGTTTCAAATCTATATGTATAGTTTTTTATATATGTTAGTCTTTAAAAAAACGTCAAAAATCAAAATCCTGTATATATGAGCCTTGTTCAAAAACTGGGATTAAGGCATGTTCATAAAGTGTCATTTATTTTCATTAATAGACTTTTTTTAAACAAACAAGAGATGTGTTTGTCAGAAACACAATGCCCCCTTCTGCGCCGCTTTGAAGCCATATATTTGACCTTTGACCTTAAAGGATGACATTGACCTAGACCTTTAACTACTCAAAATGTGCAGCTCCATGAGATACACATGCATGCCAAATATCAAGTTGCTGTCTTCAATATTGCGAAAGTTATGACTAATGTTAAAGTTTTCGGACGGACTGACTGACTGACAGACAGACGGACTGATGGACAGTTCAACTGCTATATGCCACCCTACCGGGGGCTTAAAAATACATTAAAAGCAAAAGTGTCGTCCTTGATTAGCCTATGAGGACAACACAGGCTAATCTGAGACAATACTTTATGCATATGTATTATGCCCATTTTTAAATAGAACACGGCTCATCATAATCCAGTACCTACTTTTTTCTTTAACAAAGTATGTGAGTATCTGTTTGAGGTCCTTGTTGCCATGCAAGTCATGCAGGGCGCCCGGGCTGTCCAGCAGGACAAGGGCTGCATACCGGGCGGCGTCAATTGTCTCTAGGCCAATAGGATTGGACATGGCCTTGGCTCGAAACTCATTGAACCAACGTCGATTACTCTCATCTTGGTTCACATACTCAACATGCTTTCCCTAGAAGAGTTCAAGACATTGAATGTGTTTTCAATAAGCAACATAGGAGTATAGTTCCTCTTACAATGAAAGTAGTGTTGAAAATTGTTACATGTTATATTTTGATACTTTCTGAAGAATAACATAACAGCAGTGTTTGTTGATGATATAAATATGAAATTTAAAAATCTATTGAGCCTCAAAAAGTTACAAATCTGACACTCTGGTTTTCATCCAACAACTGATGGGTTAAATTGTAATGAAATTTAAATGTCATCTTTTATTGCTGTTTGGCATTAATTATAACCTTATTTTTCATTAATTTAACATTAATTTTCACTTCAATGCTTTTGTGAATAATCTGTGCCAAAGAAGATTTGAAGTCCCATGAATTTGGTTTTTAAACCTATGAAGTTCACTTTGATTGCTTTGTAGCATATGGCATGCATTAGACCTTTCCCTCTCAAAAGTCAAAGACCTACAGAATACATGTATTCTATAGGTCTTTGCAGAAGTAAAGTGAAAATTGCTTTTGCAAACAGTATGAAACCAGAACAGCCTGCAAGTAGCTCGCAGTCTGTTGAGGTTTTATGCTGTTTGCTGCTGATCAGTATTGTTTGGGTTAGATATGAAGTCCTTTAAACTTAAATGTAGCAAGTATTTAATTTAATTTTCAAAGGGACTATAAACGGGGTTAAGACCCAATTTCACATGATGCCCCTCATAGGGTGATTGTAGTGAAGAATAAATTATTGCCAAACTAGAAGCGTTATGCTTACTCCTGGTGAAGTGAGTTGAATGTTGAAGCTTGAACTCAGAAGATAATATGCAGAGTTGAATGACTGAGCTGTCACACCTGTGGAGGAAATAATGCATCACCCAATGTGTTTAAAAAAGGTGTATAAACAAATAAGTCACATTGACTCTATGATATTATGGGAATAACAAGTATGCTCCATGTTTATTTACTTATAAATTTTCATTTAGCAATAACATAAATATCAATAAAAATGTCAATTTCAAAGCTAGATTATATTCTCGAGAAATCCCAAATCAATTAATATAAAAACTTACAAAGCTAAGTCAAAAAGGGGGCGTGGTTCCACGCCTATTGTTTACCACAGGTGATCGCTTTTCAACCCAAAACTTACGTTATAAACAGCTTAAACTGACATATATAGCTTAAGATGAATTATGATACTCCGCTTCGAATAACTTGCCCACAAAAGCTACGCTGTTCATCCTATTTACCTTCATTTGCCCGAACTGAGAACGAATAAACAAGATTGCCTGGGCGCTGACATCTTGAGAATGTATAAAATGCGGAGCTGGGCGCTGACATCTTGAGAATGTATAAAATGCGGAGCAGACGAGCGAAGTACCCACGTACAGTCCGGCTACCGAACACCTTCCAAGGTTACTCCCATTTATAGACAAATACTGGAAGCTTGTCCGATCTAGATCCAGACTTCTTAAATTTTGTTAATATATTTTTTTAAACAGCAATGGACCTATACATACAAGTTTGTATAGGTTTGTATAGGGCCCTGAAACAACAGATGAAGATGGTTTCATTTCGAGGCGACTTTAAAAGCGTTTTTGCGCACTGTGTATTTCCATATTTACAATATACACATACAAATCCATCGATTCGAATTTACAATCCCCGCAAATACAAATAATATTTCTGCAAGTTTACTCTACTCACGTCACTACACAAGTTTTTGCCTGTATTGTAGCCTCTTTTCCTGTGCTTTCGGTCACTTTAGGGCTAATTTGTGTATTTAGCATAAATGTACATAGCTTCAATACCACCGAAGCATTTACTTTAAACGTCTATGTATTTTTTTTTTTAAATAAAGGCAAGATGATTTAGAACTGAGCCTCGCTAGGGGAAATGGGGTTTAACGCATGTGCGTAAAGTATCGTCTCACATTAGTAAATCAATGACGACATAGTCCGCCGAAAAAGGATTTTCGCTATGAAAAAAATCCATTAAACGAAAATACAATAAACGGTAAGTGTCGTCTCTGATAAGCCTGTGCGGAATGCATATCTCGGACGATACTTTATGCACATGCATTAAGCCCCGTTTTCCCACAGCGAGGTCACGATATTTCCTTAGTAACTGATCAAGTCCAAAGAGTAATGGAGTTTTACACACAGTTTGGTTTTGTCACCTTAGTAGGCCACCCCTGCAACCCAGAATGCTTTAAATGAGCCGCGCTGTGGTGAAAAGGGGGTTTAATGCATGTGCATAAAGTGTCGTCCCAGATTAGCCTGAACAGTCTGCACAGGCTAATCAGGGACGGCACTTTCCGTCTAACTGGATTTTTGCTAAGAAGAGACTGTTTTATAACGAAAAATACTATAAACGCGGGAAAGCGTCGTCCCTGATTAGCACATGCTAATCTGGAACGACACGTTACGCACATCCATTTAACCATTTGTTCACAAGCACGCACCAATTCATTCTTGTCTATCTGTTCCGAAGTAATTTTGAAATAAAACACTATACGGTCGTAATACTTTTAAATATTTACTAAAACTCATTTTAATTAAAACTATGAAAGTATATAATAAATTCCAAAGTAAGGATGTTGGGTGATTTAAACAAAAGAATATTCATCAATCGTCTCGTTGTCGTCGTCGTCGTCATCATCATCATCATCCATCATCATCATCCATCATCATCTCATCATCATCATCATCATCATCATCATCATCATCATCATCATCATCATCATCATCATCATCATCATCATCATCACCATCAATCATCATCATCATCAATCATCACCATCATCATCATCGTCTCAATCATCGTCGACGTCATCGGCATCATCGTCGTAGTAGTAGTAGTAGTAGTAGTAGTAGTAGTAGTAGTAGTAAGTGAGTAGTAGTAGTAGTAGTAGTATAGTAGCAGTAGTAGTAGTTGTAGTAGTTGTAGTGTAGTAGTAGTAGTAAGTAGTAGTAGTAGTAGTAGTAGTAGTAGTAGTAGTAGTAGTGTAGTAGTAGTAGTAATAGTAGTTAGTAGTAGTAGTAGTAGTAGTAGTAGTAGGAGGAGGAGTAGGAGTAGGAGTAGGAGTAGTAGTAGGAGTAGTACTAATAGTAGTAGTACTAGCAGCAGCAACAGCAGTAGTAGTAGTAGCGGTAGTAGTAGTAGTAGTAGAAGAAGTTGTTGTTGTTGAATAAATAACACAGTTTTATTAGAAGTAGAAGAAGCTCTCTTTATAGGCAGTATCGGTGGTGATAGTATTAAAGGATCATTATCATCATCAACATCACTACATTATCTTGTTATTTTATTCATTTCGTATTTCATCTGTAGTCATGCTTGACAAAACGTGCCTTGCCTTGTCTCACATCTTTTTTTTATTGCTAATAAGAATGTTTATACCAGAATCGCCAACTTTCTTAAAGTCGAGAAAAACAGCGGTTGAAACTGTTTCTCACCTGAGCCCGATACTGCGCCCTTAATACTTTACTTCGATTCGTTGCTATGCGACGAACGCCAACAAGGATCGATAACAAGCAAACACACCAGTCATTTAATGTCACCAGGCATGTTCGAGGAATGATGTTCATATCTTGATTGGTGTTCAAAAAAGTACATAATACTTCTGGCGGACAGATATAGTCCGCTTCGCGTTGATGAGAAGCACAACCTGGAATAGGTTACAATTGACTACTTTGGAAATACCCCGTCGGAATGAAATGAGGTAATACATTTTGCGTTTTTCATTTAATGGTGTCATAAATGTAACTATGAAAATTAACTTAAGATAAATGTCAATAAACTGTAAGCACGTCAATATAAAGGCTTTAATGGTTAGCGCCACGTGTTGGTACATGCGCTGATCACATTGACGACCCGGATAAACCGTTATGCCTAGCGTCTAGAAAAAAGGCCATGGCAGACAGCGGTGACCCTTAAGAATTTCTGTAAGAAATATTGTAAATATAGAAATTAATATACTAGAGATCCCTAATTTTGGAAATAAAATGATCCAATTTAGAAGGATGGGAGATTCCAGTAGGCCATAAATGGGTTAAGTTATTAGGTTTTAGTGCATGGAAACACTACGGGTCGTCACTAATGAAGCCTTATGTTGCTGAATGATCTCAACAAACTTCGAAATAGACACACGCCCACACATCAACTATAAATGCATAAATCAATGAAAACAACAGAAATAATAATAAAGTTGGTTTATTTCTAGTATGACCACAATGATTACTTTATAAAAACAAGCGAAGTAATTATGCATCTTTCACGTGAATGCACTTTGATTGTTTGTCTGGCAACACATACTAGTTTTTATAGATCTTGATGATGGTCAGCAATCTAAACTAAAACAACAATGCGTGTTTAAAAAGTAATCCGCGTTTGAATATAACGCTCAGTACCAGTCCCAGTACAAATCACAAGTTTAAAAAACTTGATTGAATTAAGCAAATAAATAAGACACAACCAGAAAACGTAATAAATGACAGACACCACATCTAAACACAAGCTTTTAAAACTTTTACAGTCCCACACGTGGCAGTACATTAAAAATCTTCCTTTTAGCCTGGCGAAATGCGGGCAAGGGCACCCTCAGCCGCCTCAAGCGAAAATGGATATTATGGCCATTTTCGCTCAGCTCCAGACCACGAAACCTTGAATGACTTTATAGTTTACAATGGAGGCTCTTGATCAGGATGACCAAATGCACTGGCTGGTCTAGAGCCAAGCCTGGCGCATATGACATAAGACCAATTTCGCATGACGCTACTCATACGGGTAGTAATATGTTTACTGTATTTTTTTAATGAAACGATGTTTAATAATTATTTATCGGAAACCCAGTGAATAGTGGATTTTTTACATTATAGATCGATTTTATATAGAAACATTTTCCATGCTCACAAAAGGAGCATTCAACAAAACAGCTATTGCATAGAAAGACATCAATAAGAGAGTATTACCGTTCATTACGTGTCCCATAATTAGTGTAGGCGCACAGCTGCCTGCAGTGAAACCGTGGTGCGATACTATTATGTTTCCGTCCTATAAATATCAAATGTGATAAGTCAAATAATGATGCACAAAAGAGCAATAACGTGACGATGACGACGACGACGGATGCATCACACCTTTATTGTATTTACATTCACGAATAGTTAAAACAATTATGAAATATTACTCAATGGGAAAATTGGTATTATAGATATAGGTGTTAAATGACATGTTGTTGACTGCGAAACCATTAACTTGCAAAGAGTAAGAAAGGTCTTTAATTAAATTTAACTTTCTTAGAGACTACTAATGCGTCAAAAAACGTTTCTAAGTGGTAGAGGGTTAAATACGTATCTAAGTGGTAAAGGGTTAAACACGTTTCTAAGTGGCAAAGGGTTAAATACATATCGAGTGTTAAATGGTTTAATACGTATCTATGGTGTAAAGGGTTTAAAAAAGTATCTAAGTGGTGAAGGGGTAAAAAACGTATCTAAGTGGAAAATGGTTTAATACGTGTCTAAGTGGTAAAGGGTTAAATACGTTTCTAAGTGGTAAGGGTAAAAAAACGTACCTAAGTGGTAAAGAGTTAAATACGTATTTAAATGATAAAGGGTTAAATACGTATCTTAAGTGGTAAAGGGTTAAAATACGTATCTAAGTTTTAAAGGGTTAAATACGTATCAACTTCTCAGTGGTGAAGGGTTAAATACGTATCCAACTTCCAAGTGGTGAAGGGTTAAATACGTATATAATTTCTAAGTGGTCAAGGGTTAAATACGTATCTAACTTCTAAGTGGTGAAGGGTTAAATACGTATCTAACTTCTAAGTGGTGAGGGTTAAATACGTATCTAACTTCTAAGTGGTGAAGGGTTAAATACGTATCTAACTTCTAAGTGGTGAAGGGTTAAATACGTATATAACTTCTAAGTGGCAAAGGGTTAAAAAGCCTGCATGATGCAGTTGAGCCCTGTACACTTTTGATACTTGCGGTCCCGGTTCGATCCAGGGCGGGCATTCTTTCTTTTTTCAATTGAATTTTTGTCCTTGTTATTTCAATTATTTTAAACTATTCTAAACATGACAGTTTTTTATAATTACATTGAACGATATTTTCAAACATACGAACATCTGTGAGTTGGTCTGAAACAGAGACCTATATAAACAAATACAGGTCTCACTCAAGGCTCATTCAGGCTAAAAATTTCCTTTAGCCAAATTTAAACGCTGGTATGCGGATACTTTGATAACAGATGGCACTTGGATGCCAGATAACAACAAAAGCCACGCGCGAGAGGGAAGTTCATCAGTGTTTTTTTTAAGTTATATCATAAAGATTAGTTTTTAAACAAGGCGCATGTTCGAGTTTATAAATGGTGTATCCTTTTATATTGCAAAGAAAAAATCACGGAAAAATGGTAGGTTTTTTTCCCAAAAAATAGAAAATTCGGTCGTAAAACAGCATAAACTGGATAAACAGTAAATATTTCAACAAATAAAACTACTTAGAAATATTGCAAGAAATTGTTTGATATTCCAGCATGTAGAGTAATCACTGTGCTTCAAATACTGAAATTTTGATAGTATTCAATAAAATATAACGAATATAGAGCATGTTTTAAAAGGTGGTATTCATGAAGTTGCGAATGCTTTGATTCCCGATATAGGGCACGTCGGATAACAGAGACTTTCAACAAATTGGGCACTCTGATAATCGAGTTTTATCTTCCACCTGAAATGCATTTATGTATATTATGGTTATTCTTACCAAACATTTTGAGGTCTTACGAATCAATTTGCATTGTCAAGCCCGACACATCGGAATCTATGCATAACGTTATTACATACACATGTAAAATATAACCAATGGCGTTGTTATTACTATTATTTTGTATAATTAATATTATAAGTGCAATTTTTAAATAAGATTCAAATGCTTATTTCTGAAGTACTATATTTCAAGTGACGACCGAAAATAATTGTCTAATTGTCTAAATAATAAATTTGTTTTTAAGTGGTAAATTGAGATTAGAGAATTGAAAATACAACGGATCATGTGGATCAACACGACTGTGTTCAATTGAACTTATAGCAGGACTCTAGATAAGGGGAGCAAGGGGTCTTAAAGCGGCCAATACACCTCATAAAATCCTTTGTCATTGGTGCTCATTAGAATCGCATCATGAAGACGATACTAATGCGTAGCTATACAATTTAAAGAGATTTGAAAACTCCCTTTATATTGAGCTCTACTTATATGAACAACTTCCTTTACTCTTCCCCTTCCCTTTTATTATCATATTCCAAAGGGATAAGAACATGTTTTGGTAATTCGTTTTTAATTTACGTCAGTACATACATTTTATTTATTGCCTTTACTATATCAGTAGTAACAGCGAATTCTGCATTGCTGAAAAAGAGTGGTTATATCTGGTAAAAAGTGTCGAATTATC